>NC_082598.1:64927846-65090346 GCF_030936135.1 Gavia stellata | reverse complement strand
TTCTTCTGTTTCTTCTGCTTCTACTTCTGCTTCTTCTGCTGCTGCTTCTTCTGCTTCTACATCTGGTTCTGCTTCTTATTGTACTTCTGCTTCTGTTTTTCCTTCTCCTTCTACCACTTCTGCTTCTTCTGCTTCTTCCTCTTCTTCTGCTTCTGCTTCTTCTGCTTCTTCTCCTTCTGCTTCTTCTGCTTCTTCTTCATCTTCTTAATCTCTATCTTCTTCTTCTCTCTCTTCTTCTTCTTCTTCTTCTTCTTCTTCTTCTCTCTCTTCTGCTTTTTCTTCTCTATCTTCTTCCGCTTCTCTATATTCTTCTTCTGCTTCCACTTCTCTATCTTCTTCTTCTGCTGCTGCTTCTATATCTTCTCCTTCTTCTTCTTCTCCTCCTTCTCCTTCTTCATCTTCATCTTGTTCTTCTTCATCATGTTTTTCTTCATCTTCTTCGTCTTCTTCTTCTCTATCTTCTTCTTCTTCTTCTTCGTCTCTATCTTCTTCTTCTTCAATTTCATCTTCTTCATCTTCATCTTTTTCATCTTCTTCTTCTATATTTTCTTAGTCTTCTTTTCTATCTTCTTCGTTTTCTTCTTCATCTTCTTCTTCTTCTTCTCTATCTTCTTCTCTATCTTCTTATTCTTCATCTTCTTCTTCTTCTTCATCTTCTTCTTCATCTTCTTCTTCTTCATCTTCTTCATCATCTTTGTTTTCTTCTTATTCTTCGTCTTCTTCTTCTTCATCTTCTTCTTCTTCTTCATCTTCTTCTTTGTTTTCTTCTTCTTCGTCTTCTTCTTCTTCATCTTCATCTTCTTCATCTTCATCTTCTTCATCTTCTTCATCTTCATCTTCTTCTTCTTCTTCTTCTTCTTCTTCTTCTTCTTCATCTTCTTCTTCATCTTCTTCATCTTCGTCTTCTTCTTCGTCTTCTTCTTCATCATCTTCTTCTTCTTCTTCTTCTTCTTCTTCTTCCTCTTCTTCTTCTTCCGCTTCTTCTCTATGTTCTTCATCTTCATCTTCTCCTTCTCTATCTTCTTCTTCTCGATCTTCTTCTTGTTCTTCTCTATCTTCCTTTTCTCTATCTTCTTCTAAATCTTTTCTATCCTCTTCTTCTCTGTCTTCTTCTCCTTCTTCTCTATCTTCTTCCACTTCTCTATCTTCTTCTTCTTCTTCCGCTTCTCTATCTTCTTCTTCTACTTCTTCTTCTTTAACAAATTATTCTTCATCTTCTTCATCTTCTTCTCTCTATCTTCTTCTTCTTTTTCTTCTTCTCTATCTTTTCTAATTTCTTCATTTTCATCTTCTTCATCTTCTTCTCTATCTTCTTTTCTATCTTCATCATCATCTTCTCTCTTCTTATTTTCAATCTTCTTCTCTTCTTCTCTTCTTCTTCTCTATCTTCTTATCTTCTTCTCTATCATCTTCTTCATTTTCATCTTCTTTGTCTTCATCTTCTTCATCCCTATCTTCTTCTTCATCTTCTTCATCTCTGTCTTCTTCTGTATCTTCTTCTTTCGCTTCTCTTCTTCTGCTTCTCTATCTTCTTTCGCTTGTCTTCTGCTTGTCTATCTTCTTCTTCTCTATCTTCTTTTCTATCTTCGTCATCTTCTCTTCTTATTTTCTATCTTCTTCTCTTCTTCTCTTCTTCTTCTCTATCTTCTTATCTTCTTCTCTATCTTCTTCTTCATTTTCATCTTCTTCGTCTTCATCTTCTTCATCTTCTTCATCTCTATCTTCTTATTCTTCTTCTTCCGCTTCTCTATCTTCTTCTTCTACTTCTTCTTCTTTAACAGCTTCTTCTTCTTATCTTCTTCTTCTTCTTCTCTATCTTCTTCTTCTCTATCTTTTCTAACTTCATCTTCTTCATCTTCATCTTCTCTATCTTCTTCTTCTCTATCTTCTTTTCTATCTTCATCATCAACTTCATCTTCTTCTCTTATTTTTTTCTATCTTCTTCTTCTTCTCTTCTTCTTCTTCTCTATCTTCTTATCTTCTTCTCTATCTTCTTCATTTTCATCTTCTTAGTCTTCATCTTCATCTTCTTCATCTCTATCTTCTTCTTCTGTATCTTCTTCTTTCGCTTCTCTTCTTCTGCTTCTCTGTATTCTTCTTCAATTTCATCTTCTTCATCTTCATCTTTTTCATCTTCTTCTCTATTTTCTTCTTTTCTGTCTTCTTGTTCTTTGTCTTCTTCTTCTTCTCCTTCTTCATCTTCTTCTTCATCTTCTTCTTCTCTATCTTCTTATGTTCTTCTCTATGTTCTTCTTCATTTTCATCTTCTTCATCTTCTTCTTCATCTTCATCTCTATCTTCTTCTTCTCTATCTTCTTCTTCTTATCTTCTTCTTCTTCTTCTTCTTCCGCTTCTCTATCTTCTTCTTCTTCTTCTTCTTCTTCTTCTTCTTCTTCTTCTTCTTCTTCTTCTTCTTCTTCTCCTCTAACTTCTTCTTATTATTCATATTCTTCACCTTCATCTTCTCTATCTTCTCCTTCTTCTTCTTCTCTAACTTCTTCTTCTTCATCTTGTCTATCTTCTTCTTCTTCTTCTTCCGCTTCTTCTTGTTCTTCTTCTTTATCTTCTTCTTCTACTTCTTCTTCGTCATCTTCTTCATCTTTATCTTCTTCTTCTTTATCTTCTCCTTCTCTCTTCTTCCTCTCTATCTTCTTCTTCTTATCTTCTTCTTCTTCTTCTCTATATTCTTCTTCTTCTTCATCTTCTTCTTCTTCTTCATCTTCTCCATCTCTCTCTTCTTCTTCTCTCTGTTCTTCTTCTCTGTCTTCTTCGTCTCTGTCTTCTTCTTTTTCTATTTCTGCTCTATCTTCTTCTTCATCTTCTTCATCATCTTCATCATCGTCTTCATCGTCTTCATCTCTATCTTCTTCTTTTTCTTCTTCTTCATCTTCACAATCTTCTTCATCTCTATCTTCTTCATCTCTATCTTCTTCATCTCTGTCTTCTTCTCTATCTTCTTCTTCTCTATCTTCTTCTTCTCTATCTTCTTCTTCTCTATCTTCTTCTCTATCTTCTTTTTCTGTTCAATCATCTTCTTCGCTATGATCTTCTCTTCTGCTTCATCTTCTGCTTCATCTTCTTCATCTTCTTGTTCTCTCTCTTCTCTCTCTTCTTCTCTCTCTTCTTCTTCTCTCTCTTCTTCTCTCTCTTCTTCTTCTCTCTCTTCTTCTTCTTCTCTATCATCTTCTTCTCTATCATCTTCTTATCTTTCTTTTTCTTCTTCTCTATCTTCTTCTGCTTCTCTATCTTCCTCTTCTTCTTCTTCTTCTTCTGCTTCTCTATCTTCCTCTTCTTCTTCTTCTTCTTCTGCTTCTCTATCTTCTTCTTCTTCTTCTTATTCTTCTGCTTCTCTATCTTCTTCTTCTTCTTCTTCTTGTTTTTCTTCTTCTTCTTCTTCTTCTTCTTCTTCTTCTTCTCTATCTTATTCTTTTCTATGATCTTCTATTATCTTCTTCTTCTTCTTCTTCATCTTCTTCTTCTCTATCTTATTCTTCTACTATCATCTTCTCTATCTTCTTCTTCTCTATCTTTTTCACCTTCTTCTTTTCTATCTTTTTCGTCTTCTTCTCTTTCTTCTTTATCTTCTTTTTCTTCTCTATCTTCTTCTTCTTCTCTATCTTCTCCTTCTCTATCTTGTTCTCCTTCTCCTTCTCCTTCTCCTTCTCCTTCTCCTTCTCCTTCTCCTTCTTCTTCCTCTTCCTCTACCTCTTCCTCGTCTTCTTCTTCTTCTTCTCTAACTTCTTCTTCTTCTCCTTCTCTATCTTCTTCTTCTTCATATTCTTCGCCTTCATTTTCTTCTCTATCTTCTTCTTTTTATTCTTCTTCTCTAACTTCTTCTTCTTCTTCTTCTTCTTCTCTAACTTCTTCTTCTTCTTCTTCTCTAACTTCTTCTTCTTCTCTATCTTCTTCTTCTTCATATTCTTCACCTTCATTTTCTTCTCTATCTACTTCTTTTTCTTCTTCTTCTTCTTCTTCTTCTTCTTCTGCTTCTCTATTTTCTTCTTCTCATTCTTGTTGTTGTTCTTCATCTTCTTCTTCTCTATCTTCTTCTTCTCTAAAAACTTCATCTTCTTCTTCTTCTCTAACATCTTCTTCTTCTTCTCTAACTTCTTATTTTTCTCCTCTATCATCTTCTTCTTCTTCATATTCTTCACCTTCATCTTCTTCTCTTTCTTCTTCTTCTTATCTTCTTTTCTTCTTTTTCTTCTTCTTCTTCCGCTTCTTTATCTTCTTCTTCTTCTTCTCCTTCTTCTTCTTCTCTATGTTCTTCTTGTTCTTCTTCTTCTCTATCTTCTTCTCTATCTTCTTCTTTTTGTTCTTCTTCTCTATCTTCTTCTTCTTGTTCTTCTTCTCTGTTTTCTTCTTCGTTTTCTCTATCTTCCCTATCTTCTTCTTCCGCTTCTCCTTCTTTTATTCTGCCGCTTCTCCTTCTGCTTCTTCTTCTGCTTTTTCTTCTTCTTCTTCATCTTCTTCTTCTTCTCTATCTTCTTCTTCTTCTTCTTCTTCTCTATCTTTTCTAACTTCTTCTTCTTCATTTTCATCTTCTTCATCTTCATCTTCTCTATCTTCTTCTTCTCTATCTTCTTCTTTTCTATCTTCATCATCGACTTCTTCTCTTTTTCTTATTTTCTATCTTCTTCTTCTCTTCTTCTCTATCTTCTTATCTTCTTCTCTATCTTCATCTTCTTCTTCATCTTCCTCATCTCTATCTTCATCTTCTTCATCTCTATCTTCTTCTGCTTCTCTATCTTCTTCTTCTTCTCTATCTTCTTCTCGATGTTCTTATGTTCTTATGTTCTTCTCTATCTTCTTCTTCATTTTCATCTTCTTCATCTTCTTCTTCATCTTCTTCACCTCTATCTTCTCTATCTTCTTCTTCTTCTTCTCTATCTTCTTCTTCTTTTCTTCTTCTTATTCTTCTTCCACTTCTTCTCTATGTTCTTCATCTTCAGCATCTCCTTCTCTATCTTCTTCTTCTCGATCTTCTTCTTGTTCTTCTCTATCTTCCTTTTCTCTATCTTCTTCTAAATCTTCTCTATCCTCTTCTTCTCTGTCTTCTTCTCATTCTTCTCTATCTTCTTCCACTTCTCTATCTTCTTCTTCTTCTTCTTCTTCTTCTTCCGCTTCTCTATCTTCTTCTTCTACTTCTTCTTAACAGCTTCTTCTTCTTCATCATCTCCTTCTTCTTCTTCTTCTTCTTCTTCTCTATATTCTTCTTCTTCTTCTTCTTCTCTATCTTTTCTAACTTCTTCATTTTCATCTTCTTCGTCTTCATCTTCTCTAACTTCTTCTTCTCTATCTTCTTTTCTATCTTCATCAACTTCATCTTCTTCTCTTGTTATTTTCTATCTTCTTCTTCTCTTCTTCTCTATCTTCTTATCTTCTCTATCTTCTTCATTTTCATCTTCTTCATCTCTATCTTCTTCATCTTCTTCATCTTCTTCATCTCTGTCTTCTTCTGTATCTTCTTCTTTTGCTTCTCTTCTGCTTCTCTATCTTCTTCTTCTTCTCTTTCTTCTTCTCTATCTTCTTATGTTCTTCTCTATCTTCTTCTTAATTTTCATCTTCTTCATCTTCTTCATCTCTATCTTCTTCTTCTCTATCTTCTTCTTCTTCTTCTCTATCTTCTTCTTCTTCGTCTTCCACTTCTCTATCTTCTTCTTCTTCTTCTTCTTCTCTATCTTCTTCTTCTTCTTCTTCTTCTTCTCTATCTTCTTCTTCTCTAACTTCTTCTTCTTGTTCTTCTTCTTCTTCTCTAACTTCTTCTTCTTCTTCTTCTTCTTCTTCTCTAACTTCTTCTTCTTCATCTTCTCTAACTTCTTCTTCTTCTCTAACTTCTTCTTCTTCTTCTTCTTCTTCTCTAACTTCTTCTTCTTCTCTAACTTCTTCTCTAACTTCTTCTTCATCCTCTTGTCTATCTTCTTCTGCTTCTTCTTCTCTAACTTCTTCTTCTTTGTCTTGTCTATCTTCTACTTCTTCTTCTTCTGCTTCTTCTTCTTCTTCGTCTTGTCTATCTTCTTCTTCTTCTTCCGCTTCTTCTTCTTCTTCATATTCTTCATCTTCTACTTCTTCTCTATCTCTTCTTCTTCATCATTTTCTTCATTATCTTCTTCTAAATCTTCTCTGTCTTCTTCTTCATTATCTTCTTCTACTTCTCCTCTATCTTCTTCCACTTCTCTATCTTCTCCTTCTCCTTCTTCTTCTTCCGCTTCTCTATCTTCTTCTTCTTCTTTTTCATCTTCTTCTTCTTCATCATCTTCTTCATATTCTTTATCTCTAACTTCTTATCTTCTTCTTCTTCTTCTTCTTTTTCTTCATCTTCTTCTCTATCTTATTCTTCTCTATCTTCTTCTCTATCTTCTTCTTCTCTATCTTCTTCACCTCCTTCTTCTGTATCTTTTTCTTCTTCTTCTCTGTCTTCATCTTCTTTTTCTTCTCTATCTTCTTCTTCTCTATCTTCTTCTCTATCTTGTTCTTCTTCTCCTTCTACTTCTTCTTCTCCTTCTTCTTCTCCTTCTTCTTCCTCTTCCTCTTCTTCTTCTTCCTTTTCTTCTTCTTCTTCTACTTCTTCCTCTTCTTCATCTTCTTCCTCTTCTTTATCTTTCTTCTACTTGGCTTCTTCTTCTCTTACCTTTCTGCTTCTTTTTCTTCTTCTTCTTCTTCTTCCTCTTCTTTTTTTTTTTCTTCTGCTGCTTCTTCTTCTGCTGCCTCTTATTCTGCTTCTGCTGCTGCCTATTATTCTGCTGTTTCTGCTGCTGTTGCTTCTGCTTTCTCTGCTTCTTCTGCTGCTTCTGCTTCTGTTTCTTCTGCTGCTTATTCTGGTTCTTCTACTTCTTCTTCTGCTATTTCTGCTTTTTCTGCTTCTGCTTATTCTTTTGCTTCTTCTTCTTTTGCTGCTGCTTCTTCTTCTGCTTAGGTTTCTGCTGCTCCTGCTTCCTGTGCTACTTCTGCTTCGTCTGCTTCTATTTCCGCTGCTGCTTCATTTCCGCTTCTTCTTCTTTTTCTTCTGCTTCTGCTTGGGTATTTCCTTCTGCTTCTACTACTTCTGCTTCTTCTGCTTCTTCTTCTTTTTTTTCTGGTTCTCTTTTTTCTTCTTTTGCTTCTGCTTCTTCTGCTTCTGACTCAGATTCTTAGCTTCTGCTTCTTCTTCTTCTTCTTCTGTTTCTTTTGCTTCTGATTCTTCTGCTTCTGATTCTTCTACTACTTCTTTTCTTCTACTTCCGCTTCTCTTTCTTTTTCTTCTGCTTCTATTTTTCCTTCTGCTTCTGCTTCTTCTGCTTCTGCTCTTTTTGTGCTTCACCTTCTCCTTCTGTTTCTTCTGCTGCTTCTTCTGTTTCTGCTTCTTCTGCTTCTGCTGTTTCTGCTTCTTCTGCTTCTGCTTCTTTTACTTCTGCTTCTTCTGTTTCTGATTCTTCTGCTGCTTATTTTGTTTTTTCTTCTTCTTCTTCTGCTATTTCTGCTTCTTCTTTTTCTGCTTCCATCTTCTGCTTCCGCTTGTGTTTTGCCTTCTGCTTCTACTGCTTCTACTTCTTCTGCTTCTTCCTCTGCCTTTTCTGATTCTCCTTCTTCTGCTTCTGCTGCTTCTGCTTCTGCATCTTCTGCTGCTGCTTCTGCTTCTCCTTCTGCTTCTCATTTTGCTTCTTTTTCTTCTGGTCCTACTTCTTCTTCTTCTTGTTATTCTTCTTATTCTTCTTGTTCTGTTTCTTCTTTCCTTTTTCTTCTGCTTCTTCTGTTTCTGCTTCTTCTTTTCTGCTTTTTCTTTCTATGCTTCTTCTTCCATTTCTGTTTCCACCTCGGTTTCTGCTGCTTCTACTACTTCTGCTTCTTCTGCTGATGCTTCTTCTGCTTCTGCTTTGCCTTCTACTTCTGCTTTTACTTCTGCTGCTTCTGATTCTTGTTCTTCTTCTGCTTCTTTTTCTTCTGATTCTGATTCTGTTTCTTCTGCTACTTCTGCTTCTTCTTCTGCTACTTCTTGTGATTCTTCTTCTCCTTCTACTTATTCCACTTTGGCTCTGCTTTTTCTTCTTCTTCTTCTTCTTCTCCTTCTTCTTCTTCTTCTGCTCCTTCTTTCTTCTACTTCTGCTTCTTCTTCTTCTTCCGATTCTGATTCTGTTTCTTCTGCTACTTCTGCTTCTTCTTCTGCTTCTTCTTCTGGTTTTTCTGCTTCTGTTTCTCCTTCTGATTCTTCTTCTTCTTCTTCTCCTTCTCCTTCTACTTCTTCTGCTTCTTCATCTTCTGCTTCTGCTGCTTCTGCTTCTTCTTCTGCTTCCTATTCTTCTGCTTCTTCTGTATCTTGTCCTTCTTCTGATACTTCTAATACTACTTCTGCTTCTGCTTCTTCTGCTTCTTCTACTACGTCTGCTTCTTTTCTTCTCCTTCCGCATTTTCTTCTTCTGCTGCTTCTTTTTCGGCTTCTGCTTCTTGGGCTTCTGCTTCTTCTGCTTCCCCTTCTTCTACTTTTTCTTCTGCTTCTTCTCCCTTTTTTCTTCTTCTGCTCCTTCTACTACTTCTGCTTCTTCTGCTTCTGGTTCTGCTTCTTCTGCTTCTTCTGATTCTGATTCTTCTGCTTCTTCTGCTTCTTTTGCTTCTCCTTTTTCTGTTTCAGCTTCTTCTCCCTTTTTTCTTCTGCTGCTCCTTCTACTACTTCTGCTTCTGCTTCTTTTGCTTCTGATTCTTCTGCTTCTGCTTCTTCTGCTTCTTTTTCTTCTGATGCTTCTGCTTCTTAGTTTCTTCTGCTTCGACTTGTGCTTCTGCTGCTGCTGCTTCTGATGCTTCTGTTTCTGGTTCTGCTTCCGCTCCTGCTTTTTATTATACTTCTGCTTCTGGTTTTCCTTCTCCTTCTGCTTCTTCTGCTTCTTCCTGTTCTTCTGATTCAGCTTCTTCTACTTCTTCTGCTTCTTCTCCTTCTATTTCTTCTGCTTCTGCTTCTTCTTCTGCTTCTTAAGCTTCTCATTCTGCTTCTTACTCTGCTTCTGCTTCTTTTTCTTGTGGTTCTCCTTCTTCAGCTTCTTCTGCATCTGATACTTCTGCTGCTGCTTCTTCTGTTCTACTTTTGCTTCTGTTTCTTTTTCTTCTACCTCTGCTTCTGTTTTTCCTTCTACTTCTACTTCTGCTTCTGATCCTGCTTCATCTGCTTGTCATTCTTCTGCTGCTTCTTCATGTGCTTCTGCTTTTGCTTCTTCTGATTCTTCTTCTGCTTCTTCTACTGTTTCTTCGACTTCTTTTGTGTCTTCTTTTTCTTCTTCTGCTACTTCTTCTGCTGCTTGTTCTGCTTTTTCTGCTTCAGCTTCTTCTTCTGCTTCTTCTGCTTCTTCTTCTTCTGCTTCTGCTTCTTCTGCTTCTTCTGCTTCTGCTTCTTCTGCTTCTGCTTCTTCTTCTGCTTCTTCTGCTTCTGCTTCTTCTGCTGCTTCTTCTGCTGCTGCTTCTTCTTCTGCTTCTTCTGCTTCTGCTTCTTCTTCTGCTTCTTCCTCTTCTGCTTTTTCTTCTTCTGCTTCTTCTGCTCCTGCTTCTGCTTCTGCTTGTGTTTTTCCTTCTGCTTCTGCTTGTGTTTTTCCTTCTGCTTCTACTACTTCTGCTTCTTCTGGTTCTCCTTCTCCTGCTTCTTTTTCTTCTGCTTCTTCTGCTTCTTCTGATTCTGATTTTTCTGCTTCTTCTGCTTCTTCTGATTCTGATTTTTCTGCTGCTTCTGCTTCTTCGTCTTCTTCTTCATCTTCTTCTTCTGCATCTTCGTCTTCTTCTTCTGCTTCTTCTGCTTGTTTTTTTCTGCTTCTGCTTCTTATGCTTCTGCTTCTTGTTCTGCTTCTTAAGCTGCTCGTTCTCTTTCTATTTCTGCTTCTGCTGCTTCTGCTGCTTCTGCATCCCCTTCTTCTGCTTTTTCTAATTCTTCTGCTTCATCTTCTGCCTCTTCTTCTGCTTTTCCTGCTTCTTCTGCTTCTGTTTTTTCTACTCATTTTTCTTCTGCTTCTTCTTTTCCTACTACTGCTGCTACTGCTTCATCTGCTTCATCTGCTTCTGATTCTTCTTCTGATTCTTCTTCATCTGCTTCTGCTTTTGCTTCTTTTGATACTTCTTCCTCTTCTGCTGCTTTTTTACTGTTTCTTCTATGAATACTTCTTCGGATTCTTCTGCTTTTTCTTCTTCTGCTGCTTTTTCTTCTTCATTTGCTTCTACTTCTGCTTATTCTTCTGCTTCTTTTTCTGCTTCTTCTGTTGCTGCTGCTTTTTCTTCCATTTCTTTTTCTTCTGCTGCTTCTTTTTTTCTTTTGCTTCTTCTTCTCCTTCTTCTTCTGCTTCTTCTTCTTCAGCTTCTTCTACTGCTTCTTCTTCTGCTTCTTTTTCTGCTTCTTCTTCTGCTTCTTTTTCTGCTTGTTCTTCTTCTACTGCTTTTTCTTCCATTTCTTTTTCTTCTGCTTCTTTTTTTCTACTTTTTCTTCTGCTTCTTCTTCTTCTTCTGCTTCTTCTTCTGCTGCTTCTTCTTCTGCTTCTTCTGCTGCTTCTTCTGCTGCTTCTTCTGCTGCTTTTTCTTCTGCTGCTTCTTCTACTGCTTCTTCTTCTGCTTCTTCTTCTTCTGCTTCTTCTTCTTCTGCTGCTTCTTCTGCTGCTTCTTCTGCTGCTGCTTCTTCTGCTGCTTTTTCTTCTGCTGCTTCTTCTACTGCTGCTGCTTTTTTTTCCTCTGCTGCTTCTTCTTCTGCTTCTTCTGCACCTTGTGCTTCTTCCTCTGCTTCTTCTTGTTCTTCTGCTTTTTCTGCTTCTGCTCCTTTTTCTGCTTTTTGTTCTGCTTCTTCTTTTTCTGCTTCCACTGCTTCTGCGTCTTCTACTTCTTCTTCTTCTTCTGGTTCTTCTGGGCTCCTTCTTCTACTTCTTCTTCTGCTTCTTCTTCTAGCTGACTTTTGCATCTTCTTCTGCATCTTCTTCTTCTTTCTTTTGCATCTGCTTAGCAACAAATTGACAAAAATAACATAAAAATCACATGAAATTGCACATAACAGCATAACATAATATAAAATAAAATAAATAAAAAAATTAAATAAAATAAAAGAAAGTATAATAACATAAAGCAATATAAAATAAATTAGAAAAGAAAGAATTTAATATAAAATTTATTTTGCAATAATACAGTATAATAAAAAAATCATAAAATAAGAGAAAAATGCATTAAAAAGAGAGAAAAAAGAAAAGAGAAGAAAAGAAAAGAGAAGGAAAGAGGAAAGAAGAAAAGAGAAGAAAAAAGATGAAAGAAAATACAAAATGAAAAGAAAGGAAAAGAAAAAAGACAGAAAAGAAAAGAAAAGATGAGGAAAAGAAAGGAAAAAGAAAAGAAAAGAGAAGAAAAAAGAAAATAAAAGAAAAGGAAAGTAAATGAAAGAAAAAAGAAAAGGAAATGAAAGGAAATGAAAGGAAATGAAAGAAAAGGCAAGGAAAGGCAAGGCAAGGCAAGGCAAGGCAAGGCAAGGGAATGAAAATAAAAGAAAAAAAAGAAAAGAGAAAAGAAAAGAAAAGAAAACAAAGACATATGAAAAGAAATCCTGCTTCAACCCATAACCTTTGTGATTTGTGTGCTTGAAATTTCTTTTTAGAGCTGAAGAACCCCTGGCATTACAGGCTCAGCCTGCCGACTGATCCCAGATGTCAGAGGTGGTCTGCCATGGTATGTTCCCTAACATCCCTCCCCTCTCAAGCCTTTTGACACTAATTTTTACATTACAGGTGGAGCTTGAGTGACTCTAGTCATACATATCTTTGTTGGAATTGGTGTCAAAGTTTCTCGCTTTGCTTGTAAAGGTATAGACCAAGAAAAATTCAGAGCGCAAGCTCAGCGAAGGGTGGTCACACCTTGGAGGTGGGTAGTTTTTGGGATGGAGGTGTGTTTTGCTGTTATGATGAGATTATAATGAGCAAAGTTCACCCAAGGATAGTATTTTGTCAGAAAAGTGAGAGTCTGGGGGCCCATTCCCAGGCATATTTATCAGATTCAAAAATGCTTCACTGCACAGCATTACACACACTAAATAGGTTCTTGTATCTTTGTACAGTAGCATTGTCTTTGACCAGGTACGTGTATCCTGGTTACCAGGGTGGGTCTCCATCTCTGTGTCCCATAGTACCTTCCAGTTCCCGTCTTATCACAGAGCCTGGCCGCAGTGTCTCCACGCCGCTCCACCCTCTGTACAGTTTCTCTCAGAGTCGGCACACCATGTTCCCCAGGTGTTGCCAACATCTAAGGTTGCCTAGGGAACTTCTGTGGGATGGAAGCCTTCCATAACCTCCATGCTCCACCCTGAAAGTTTCTTCAATGCTGTACCTTTCCTTAAAATGCGAATATAAATTTAATTTCTAAGTCACCTCCAGCAATAATTCCAGAGACCTGCACTGCAGAGAGCTGCTCTCCTCGATGGAGCAGGAGACCTTACCTACATTGGTAAGGAATGGTGAGGAAATGCTGCATGCTGTATTGGGTTTGCGTGGCAGTGCTTTGGTAGCGGGGGGGGCTACAGGGGTGGCTTCTGTGAGAAGCTGCTAGAAGCTTCTCCTATGTCTGATAGAGCCAATGCCAGCTGGCTTCAAGACGGATCTGCCACTGGCTAAGGCTGAGCTAATCAGCAACAGTGGTAGCGCCTCTGTGATAACATATTTAAGAAGGGGGAAAAAAACCGGGAAGCGGCAGCCAGAGAAGAGAAGAGTGAGAATATGTGAGAGAAACAACTCTGCAGACCCCAAGGTCAGTGAAGAAGGAGGGGGAGGAGAGGCTCCAGGCGCCGGAGCAGAGATTCCCCTGCAGCCCGTGGTGAAGACCATGGTGAAGCAGGTTGTCCCCCTGCAGCCCATGGAGATCCACGGTGGAGCAGATATCCACCTGCATCCCGTGGAGGACCCCACGCTGGAGCAGGTGGATGCCCGAAGGAGGCTGTGATCCTGTGGGAAGCCCATGCTGGAGCAGGCTCCTGGCAGGACCTGTGGAGCCGTGGAGAGAGGAGCCCACGCTGGAGCAGGTTTGCTGGCAGGACTTGCGATCCCGCGGGGGACCCACGCTGGAGCAGTCTGTTCCTGAAGGACTGCACCCCGTGGAATGGACCCATGCTGGAGCAGTTCATGAACTGCAGCCCGTGGGAAGAACCCACGTTGGAGAAGTTCGTGGAGAACTGTCTCCTGTGGGAGGGACCCCACGCTGGAGCAGGGGAAGAGTGTGAGGAGGAAGGAGCGGCAGAAACAACGTGTGATGAACTGACCGCAACCCCCATTCCCCGTCCCCCTGCGCTGCTCGGGGGGAAGAGGTAGAAAAATCGGGAGTGAAGTTGAGCCCAGGAAGAAGGGAGGGGTGGGGGGAAGGTGTTGGGTTTTTTTTAAGATTTGGTTTTACTTCTCATTATCCTACTCTGATTTTCATTGGTAATAAATTAAACTAATTTCCCCAAGTCAAGTCTATTTTGCCCATGATGGTAATTGGTGAGTGATCTCCCTATGTCCTTATCTCGACCTACGAGCCTTTTCCTCATATTTTCTCTCTCCTGTCCAGCTGAGGAAGGGGAGTGAGTGAGCAGCTGTGTGGTGATTAGTCCGGCTGGGCTTAAACCACGACACATGCTCTCTACGTCTCTGCAGAGTTCATGCGGAGGGAACCAAAAGCCTTTCTTTCAGCTCGGGCATCCCCACATCCAAAGGCATGTCTATGGTGCAAAAGCCCTTCTTTACCTAGTCTGGACGTGCAGATGAATTGAGAGGGATGCCCAGCAGCTCTGCCCAGTGCGTGGCCACCAAGGGCAGGGACGGCCCGCTGGGCCTCCAGGGCACGGGGACTGCCTCGGGGCAGCACCGAGGAAGGGTGCTGGGCGGAGGGCGGAGGGCGGGCGGGCGGGGCTGTGCATGGCGGGCCTCGTCGCCCCCACGTCACAGGGCCACCACCCGGCAACGGCGCAATCACAATGCCCTGGGACAGGATAAAAGGGAGCATCGTCCCCTGTCCCGCTGCCAGAGGGCAGCCCGAAGACACCCGAGAGGAAGCCCTTGAGGAGACGGTGGAATTACTTGGAGAGGGGGCTGAGGGAGGAAGAGTGGAGGAGGTGGGACGAGGCTGCTGGAGGTTCCCCACTGCCAGGCCAGCTCCCGACAGGGCCCCCTTCACAGCCCATCTGATGGATGAAAATCCTGCCTCAGCCTTCAGGGATCAGACAGCAGCTGCTCAGGAGATGAGAAGAAGCACCGAGGCCTGGAGGTGCCCAAGGCTCTCAGGCCTCTTCAGCTGGATAAGCGGTGGCAAGACCAAGGGAATGCCTTCTTGAGGAGCCCTGCAGAGCTCGCCGTCCTCACCCTCTGCGGAGCCAGCGGCAGCAGCCGTAAGAAATGGGATGCAGAGATGTTGACGGGGTCCCAGTGCTTTGGAGCACCCACTGGTGCCCTGCCAGGCGCGGGAAGGATTTTGCCCACAGGGTCGATCAGGCCGGGGGCCTTTGGCCACTCTAGGAAGCCCCTGAGGTGGCTCCAGGTTAAGGGAGAATAGGGCTGGGGCATCTCCTGGGAGGCGTGAGCAGCCTGTGGGAGGAGGAGGCAGGTCTTGCTCACATGCTCAGGGACTGGCCGATCGCCAGCGCTGGGGTCAGGAAGGAATTTTCCCCCGGGGCAGATTGGCACCGGTCCCCGGGGGTTTTTTGCCTTCCTCTGCAGCATTGAGCACGGCCGCTTGTCAGGGCTCCTCAGGTCCCTTTTGGCTGGGTCACTGCCTGCTGCTCATGCACCACGAAGACGGCCTCTCGTGCCCTGCAGCTGGGGGGAGGAAGGCTTTTTTTCCCCCACGGTGGGCTAGCGAGTGTTCCCGGGGGTTTTTTGCCTTCCTCTGCAGCGCGGAGCACGGCCACCTGCCAGGGTTCCTTTGGCCATTGTGGCTAGGTGCCTGCTGCTCCTGCTCCACGAAGGTGGCCCTTGTGCCCCGCATCCGGGGGGAGGAATCTCTCTAGACTCCCAGGGCGGGCCCCCAGGGTGGCCCCCAGGGCTTGCTTCTCCTCCTCTGTAGCATTGAGCACAGCCCCTTGGCAGAGCTCCTCCGGGCCCTTTCGGCTCGCTTCTTGCCTGCTGCTCTTGCACCTCCGAGGCGCCACTCGTGCCCTGGCTTGCTCGAGCTCTCTTGCCCAGTGCCACTTCGGAGCGGGAGCGAGCTCTGCTCTTCCCTGGGCTCCATTTCCCCAGGGGCTCTTGCCTGCGCTTGGAAGAGCTCCAGGCTCGCTGCACCATCTGGAGCTGCCACTTTTCAGCTGTCCTGGCGTGCAGGACAAGCGGGCCCGAGAGCGCTTTTCATGCGTCACTGGCCAAGAAGCGCAGCGGAGCAGGTTTGGGAAGGCAGAAAGTGTGCTTGTCATCGATACGTGTCATCCTTTGGAAAATACCCCACGGTACCACACACCTCTTCTTCTGCTTGTCCTGTAGTGTGTGGTCGGGACCGATGCTCATAGTTCAAGTTGTCGCTCTTCAGGAACCAGGGACTGCCTGGCCTGTACTCCTGCTGCGACTTTCCGTGGCTCTGTGGCATTCCTTTGCCAGACAGCAAGGGCTGGTTTTTTCAAGCTACACTGAAGAATGCATCTGCTTGCTCCTGGCTACACACGCGCACTGTGTTAGCGCTAGTGAGCATTGGCTCTGCAAGGGATTCAGAAAAACAACATAAAATCACATAAAACCACATAATAAGCCTTAAAATAACAAACCATAAAATAACATGTCATAAAATAAAACAAAGCAAAGTAAACCCAAACAAAGTAAAGGAAAAAAAACCTAAACTAAACTAAACTGAAATAAAATAAAAATAATTAATATAAAATACGTACAGTAAAATAACAAATTATAATAAAACAACATAGTAAAATATAATAAAATATCATAAAATAAGAGGAAAAAATGTGAAGAAAAAAGAAGAGAAAAGAAGAGAAAAGCAGAGAAAAGAAGATGAAATGAGTAAATGAAATTAAATGAGATTAAATTAAATGAAATAATGAAATGAAATGAAATGAAATGAAATGAAATGAAATGAAATGAAATGAAATGAAATGGACAAGGAAATGATAGAATGAAATGAAATGAAATGAAATGAAATGAAATGAAATGGAAGAATAAATTGGAATAATGAAATGAGAAAATGAAAAAATGAAAAATAAGGTGAAAGAATGAATCAAATGAATAAATGAAATGAAAGAATGACAAGAAATTTAAATTAAAGAGAGAAATGAAATTTAAGAATGAAATGAAATGAAAAAAGTGAACTGGTTAAATGAAGGAATGAAAGGAAATGTAATAGTGAAATAATGAAAAAAGGAAATGACTAAAAAAATTAAATGAAAGAATGAAAATAAATGAAAGACAGAAAATATATGTAAAATTGAAAAATGAAATGAAGAAATATAATTAAATGTAAGAAAAATTCATTTCATTTTGCCATTCATTTCTTTTCATATTTTCATTGCATGTTTTCGTGTCATGATTTCATTTAATTTCATAATTTTATGTCATTTCATTTCATTTCTTTTCATTCTTTCATTTGATTTTTTGTTAGTTTTGTTTTATCCTTAAATGCAATGTCTTTCTTTTCATTCTTTCATTGTTTCATTTTGTCATTTCATTTCATTCTTCCATTTACACTTTCGTTTCATTTTTTCATTTTTTCATTATTTCATTCTTTCATTCTGTCAATATTTCATATCTTTACTTCTTTTCACTCTTTAATTTGTTCATATCATTTTTTCTTTTCATTTCTTCATTCTTTCTTTCTTTTTTTATGTCTTCATTTCATCATTTCATGAAATGAATCAAAAACACATGAAATGAAACAACAAAATCAAATGAAAGAATGAAATGAAAAATAACATGAAAAAGGAAATAAAATAAATTTAAATTGAATTAAATTAAAGAAGGAAATAAAAGAATGGACTGAGATGAAAGAAGGAGTTGAAAAATGAAAGGAAGGAAATTAAAAACAACATGAAAGAATGAAACAAAAGAACGAAATGGAAGAAAATAAATGAAAGAATGAAATTACATGGAAGAATGAAATTAAAAATGGAAGAATGAAATGAAATGAAATGAAACGAAATGAAATGAAATGAAATTCAGTTAAATGGAACAAAATGAAAGAACAAAATAGTGACACACAAAAATGCACTAATGACAAAACGAAAGAATTAATGACTGACAAAACCAAATGGTGAAATAGAATAATAAAATAATGAAACAATGGAATAATGACATAATGTAACGATGTAACACTATAATGAAATAATGAAATGAAATCATGATACAATGAAATACAATACTTTAATTTCATTACAATGAATTCTTTCTTTTAATTTAATTTAATTCAATTAACTTCATTCCATTCCATTTCATTTTGCCATTTCAGGATTTCACATAATGTTTTCACTTCATGATTTCAGCTCATTTCATCATTTCATTTCATTTCATTTCATTTTTTCATTTCATGTGATTTCATGTCATTTCTTTTCATTCTTTCATTTAATTTCATTTCATTTCATTCTTTAATTTAATGTTTAATTTAATTCGTTCCTTTCATTACATTTTTCTGTTTAAATTCTTGTAATTCTTTGATATTGTTTTATGTCACTTCATTTCATTCTTTCATTTAATTTCATTTTACATTTCAATCTTTCATCTCATTTAATCGTTTCATTTTTCATGTCTCCATTTCATTGCATTCTCTCATTTTAAATTTCATTTTATTATTTCATTTTTTCATTTCATTCTTTCATTTCTTAAATTAATTTCATGTCATTTCATTTAAGAATTTCATTTAATTTCAATTAAATATATAATTTTGTTTAATTTAATGTTATTTCATTTTGTTCTTTCATTTTGCTTTGTATAATTTCTTTTGATTTCACTTAATTTCATTTCTTTTCATTTCATATTTTAATTTCATGATTTAATTTCATATTTTCATTTCATGTCTTCATTTCATTATTTCATGTTATTGTTTAATTTAATTTCTTTTCACTCATTCATTTTATCCTTTAATTTAATTTCGTTTCATTTTGTGATTTCATTTCATTCTTCAATTCACACTTTCATTTCATTTTTCAATTCACACTTTCATTTCATTTTTTCATTGTTTCATGTCAGTAATTTTTCTATTTTCATTTTTTCATGGCATTATTTCTTTTCATTCTTTCATTCCTTCATTATTTTTTTTTACTTTATCACTTCAGTATTACCAATGAAATAAAATAAAAAGAAACTAAATGAAATGAAAGAATGAAATTAAGAGAATGAAATAAAAAATTACATGAAAGAGTGACATGAAATGAAATAAAATTAAATGAAAGACAGACATAAAGTGAAATAATGTAATGAAATGAAATTAAATGGAACCTAAGAATGTATTAGTGACATGAAAAAATGAACTACTGGCAAAACGAAAGAATGAACGACTGACAAAACAAAATAATTAAATAGAATAATACAGTAATGAAACCATGAAATAACGACATCATGTAATGATATAATGAAATAATGAAATAATGATACAACGAAAGGAAATAATTTTTTTCAATTCATTCTTTCATTTTGTTTCGTTTTGCCTTATTTAATTTCATTTCATATTGTCATTTCATGATTTCACTTCATGATTTCATCTCATTGCATTAAATGCAGTGAATGAAATGAAATGAAATGAAAAGGCGAATGGAAATGAAATTGAATGGAAAAAATAAATGATATTACATTAAATGAAGGGTGAAATTAAATTAAATTAAATTAAATTAAATTAAATTAAATTAGGAAATGAAAACTTAAACGAAAGAATGAAATGAAATTAAATGACATGAAATTAAATTATTTTTTAAAATGAAAGGCAATGAATAAAAGGAAAATCTGAAAGGAAAGCAATGAGTGTATTAAGTGGAAGGCTAAAAGGAAAGAATATAGTGAAAGAATGAAATTAAATGAAATCATGACATGAAATGTAAGAATTAAAGTATGAAATGAGATTAAATAAAATGAAACAAAATTAAATGAAATGAAAAATGAAGTGATTAAATAATGAAAAGGAATCGAATGAAATAATGAAAAGAAGTGAAAGGATGAAATGGAATGAACTGAACTGAACTGAAATTGAAGGAAATTAAAGGAAATTAAAGGAAATTAAAGGAAATTAAAGGAAATAATGCAATGAAATTCAATGAAACAATGAGATGAAATGGTGAAATGAAATGAAATAATGAACTGAAAGGAAATAATGCAGTAAGATGAAGTGAACTAAAATGAAATGAAAGAACGAACAGAAATGAAAGAAATTGAAATGACAGAATGAATAACATTAATAAGATTTAAAAAAAAAGTGAAATTAAAGAATTAAATAAAATAATGAACTATCATGCAGTAAACGAATCAAGGGAAATAAAAAATGAAAAGAAATGAAATGAAAGAATGAAAAGTAAGAATGAAATAATTAAGTCAAATAATAAATGAAGGAATGAAATGCAATGCAATTAAATGATATGAAATAATGAAAAAAAACCAAAAAAATGAATTGAAAGAATGAAAAGAAATTAAATAAAATCATCAAATTAAATTAAATGAAATAATGAATTCATTAAAAAAAGGAAATCATGAACTGAAATGAAAAAATGAGTTAATGAAATAAAATGAAATGAAAGGAAAGAGTAAAATAAAAAATAAAAAATAAAAAAAAATTAAATTAAATTACATGGAATGAAATGAAATGAGAAAAAAGAATGAAATCAGATGAAGAAATGAAGGAATTTTTTTAAAATATTGACATTAAACAGAAGACTAAACAAATCAAAAATTGAAATTAAATGGAAGAATAAAAACAAGTGAAAGAATGAAACTAAAAAAAGCAATGAAATTAAATGATGAAATGAAATGTAAGAATGAAATGAAATGAAGCAATTAATGGAAATCAAACAAAAGAGTGAAATGCAATAAAATAATGAAATTAAATGAAAGAAAATTAAATGAAATGAAAGAAAATTAAATGAAATTAATGACAATGAAATGTAAGAATGAAATCAAATTGAAAGACTGACATGAAATGAAGGCATGAAATGAAATAAAATAAAACTAAATGAAATGAGAGAATCTATTTAAAGATTGAAATAATTAAATGGCATGAGAGAATGGAAGAAAATTATAAAATGAATTTAAATGAGTATCATGAAATGAGTAAGTGAAATGAAAGGAAATGAAATGAAAAAATGAAATGTAAGAAAAATTAAATGAAGGAATTGAAATGAAAGAATGAGATGTAAAAATGAAATGAAAGAATGAAACAATAAAGGAATAAGAGAATGAAATGAAAAATTACATGCAAAGAAAGAATGAAAAGACTGTATTATATGAAATGAAATGAAATGAAATGAAATGAAATGAAATGAAATGAAATTAAATTAAATTAAATAATGAAATAACCGAAGAATGGGTTGAAAGAATGAAATACAATGCAATGCAATGCAATGGAAAAATTGTAGGAAATTAAATGCAAAATAAAAAATGAAAAGAAAGAAAGTAATGACAGGATTAAACTGAAGAATAATATGAATGAAATTAAAAGAATGAAGTGAAAGTATGAAATAATGACATTAAATAAAATAATGAACTTGAAAGAAAAAAGAAATTAAATGAAATTAAATCATATTAAGTGAAACAAAACTAAATGAAATTAAGTTAAAGAATGATATCAAAGAATGAAGTGAAAAATGAAGGAATTAGTTTAAATGTAATGAAATGTAATGTAATGTAACCGAATTTAATGAAATGAAATGAAATGAAATGAAATGAAATGAAATGAAATGAAATGATTAAAAAAGGAAATGAAATGAAAGAGGGAAATTAAAGGAAAGAATTAATTTAAATAAAAGGCATGAAAATAAATGAAAGAATGAAAGAGATTAAAATGAAAGAATGCCTTGAAAAATGACATGAAAGAACAAAATGAAATTAAATGAAAAATGAAAAATTAAATGAAAAATGAAATTAAAGAATGCAATGAAATGAAATGACATTCAATGAAATAAAATTAAATATTTAAATGAAATTGAATAGAAGAATGAAATGAAATCAAATGCAATGAAATTAAATTAAGGAATGAAAGGCAATGAAATAAAATTAAGAAGCAAAAGAAAGTAATAAGTGTAGTAAATGAAAGACAAAAATGAAAGAATGATAGAATGAAATGAAAGAATGAATTCATGAAATGAAATGATGCACTGAAATGAAATGCAAATATGCACTGAAAGGAAATAATGAAATAATGCACTGAACTGAACTGAAATTAAACTAAATTAAATTAAAACAAAACAAAATTAAATGAAATTAAATGAAAGAATGATATTGAAGAATGAAGTGAAAGAATGTAGGAATGAAATTGAATAAAATTAAATGTAATTAAATGTATCATAATGTAATGTAATGAAATTAAATACTGAAATGAAATAATTAAAAACTTGAAATGAAGGAATGAAATTGAAAAATGAATACAGATTAAATGAAAAAATCAAATGAAATTGTATTAAATTAAATTAAGGATGAAATGAAATGACATGAAATGAAATGACATGAAATGAAATGACATGAAATGAAATGACATGAAATGACATGACATGAAAGCAAAGAAGGTAATGAAAGAATGAAATTAAATAAAAAGACATTAAAATAAATGAAAGAATGAAAATGAAATGTGAAATTACTAGAAATTAAATGAATTTAAATGAAATGTAATTAAATTAAATTAAGTTAAATTAAACATTGAAATTAAATGAAATGATGTTATGAAATGAAATGATGAAATGAGATGAAATCAAAGTGGAATCATGAAATGACAATATGAAATGAAATGAAATGAAATTAAGTGGAATTAAATGAAATGAAAGAATGAATTGAAATGAAAATATTTTATTTCTTTATAGCATTATTTAATTGAGTTATTTAATTATTTCATTATATCTTTACAGTATGTCTTTATTTCATTGTTTCCTTATTTTATTATTCTTTTCATTATTTCTTTTTGTTAGTAGTTCATTTTCTCATGTCACTATTTCATTCTTAAGTTTCATTTCATTTCATGCCATGTCATTTCATGTCATTCCTTCATTTAATTTTTCATTTCTTTCATTCATTTGGTTTCTTTCATTTTTTCTTTCACTCTCTCTTTTCATTTTCCATTTTCTTTCATTTTTCATCTCCTTCTTTCATTTCCTTTCTTTTCATTGAATTTCATTTTAATCTTTCATGTAATTTGCCATTTCATTCTTTAACCAGGGGTTTTACGGCGTCATAGGGGAAGATAGGGAGTCGGACATGCACTACCCCTTCGGCGATTTAGACCGTGCAAGAGAAAAGCACCTTAGAGATGACCAGGAGGCGGCCCTGAGGCCCCTTATAAAGACAGAAATAACTGTCGGGGTGTGGAATTTGGATAAGGAGGTGGGATTCCTGTGCTCAAAGAACCATTAAGACTGACCTTGGCATCTCTTGGCATCTCTTGTGCGACCCGGGGGAGTGGAGACTCGCCTGCAGATAAGGAGGGGGCCCCGTGGAGGCAGGACAGCTCTGCTTGTGGTCAGCAAAGACAGCGAGATAACAGAAACCTGAATGGGTCTTTGTTTCTTCCAAAGGCTTCGTGTCCCATCACTGACCTTTGCCTCATTACCGGTGAAATGCATATTCCAACTCACACCCTGCATATGCTAATGAAGATTAAAGAGATCATGCTAAACATGTATGACTACAGCACTCGTCTCTCCACCCAAATCATGCTACACATCAAAGATGTGGGGGGGAACCTCGTAGTTTTTGGGGATGAAAGACAGAGAAAATGATTGTTAAAGTGGGAGAGAAGAACCTGACACCTGACGGAGCAGTCGACGGGCTGCGTTCTCTTACCCACCCCAGGCAGGGACGCCTCTCTGGGTACGCGCTGTGTCTCCCACCCTCCGGGTGACAGTTATCCCCGGGTTCGTGTATTACTGTCAAGTTTGCTAGCAAGATTAACCTTAATTAGTAGCACTATTGCAGTTAGTGACTTTATCAACAGCAATCTCGAATCTGGTTCTGTCGCTTTCAATAAAATAACTGATTTCGATTTTTGTGCACCTGCTCAGTGCAAGTCCTTTCTCTGGGGCTCTGATAAACGAATCAGTGAAAGTCCCGGGACTCTGACAGACAAATTTTGAAACCACATTCCTTTTAACGCACCACGAGGCTGATGAGGAACCGGAAATAACGACCAACACCATTCCTTATTCCCCCACCGATATAGCAAAAATTCAGGAGAAATACTCAAGAGAATCAGGAGAAACAGAGACAGAATATGTGTGGAGAGTCTCGTTTACGGGTGGGGATACCATAATGTTGTCCGAGGAGGTGCCCAGGAGTCACTCAATTATGGACAGAGAATGGGGTTTATGAACACAGGAGGGACTAAGTCTCAGGGAAACCTCCGAAGGATAGCGGGACAAGGGGAACGGAAACAGCAGCATCCCACAGGCCCCTGTTCCCAAACCCATCAAAGAAGGATGCCGAACACTCGGGATCATAGGAGATACGCTCTGTGGGCCGAAGGCATTGCAAAAGGGATTCCGAGGGAGGTCATGGACAAATTGCCCACGCCTAACCTGGAGGCATTAATCAGGACATGGAAAGGACTCCAGGAAAGCCAATGGCTCCCTCCTATCCTGAGAAAGGCCGGAGCCAAACGCCCTCTCCAACCCACCGCATAGGGACTTGATTGATTTAAGGGGCCCTGGTTTGGGAAACTCCCCTTAACCTGTATGCCTGCACAGCCACCGATGCCCATAGAGGGGAGCATAAAATTGACACTCGGTGCATTATCCCTTCCTTATAAAACCGGTCCTCGTTGGACTGGGGTTTCTGGGTTTTCTGTTCTCTTTTAGGAGGAAATATCACAGGTGGTTAGAGAAGACCTACAGTCAAGCCTATAATGAACAGTGATTGTGAGCATTTGCAGCCGGCGTAGATCGACAGGCTAGTAACTGCACAAACCATAGCTGCTGGCTCGCTGATCTTTGCGGAATGTGTCTATTGGCACCACGAACGTTGGTTTGGGGGATCCTTTTCCTCGCCCTTACTGCCACAAGCGGCTGGGGAGACGAGGCCCCAAACCTTGCCTGGGAAATGATAAAGGGCTTTATGAGAATATGGGGGCAACCGGATCAAGGAGGATATATTACTTTTCCCCGAGCAGCTGAAGAGGGGCTGAGATTTTTCATGATGCCGGTGAATTTGAGGTTTATTTTGAACACGACTAATGCCACCTCTCTTACATTTTTGGCAAAGAAGTGGACGACTGTAAACCCTGATAGCCAGGTACGATGGAAGGGTAAGCCACTGATGGGAAGTCAAATCTATGAAACATGGAAGGAGCCTCCTAATTTGTCTAGGAATGCCACGTTAATGAATCTGCTCTGTGACGTTACCAGGCCTTTGTTTAATGTTAACGGTCCTGTCTCCAACAGAAGGATCAAACCCTTTGTTACGATGTGGCAATTTGTCTAGCGGTAATATTAATTTTGAAAACAGTAATTGTCAGTATCCATGTAGACCTTATCCGTGGGATCCGATGCTCCATCCTCTCCGGAAGCCTGATGCCTTTGAAGCCAACTATACCACAAAGTGGGAACCAAGTTGGCGCATCCAACTCCCCAAGAGAACATAAAGGTCTCCAAAAGACGGAACTAATCTGATCTGGGCCTGGTCTGGATCTACCACAATGCAACCACCCCAAGACCCTCAATTCAAACCACCCATTAGGGGGGCACCCAGTCCTCTTTTTAACTGTACCAAGGTGATGACATGTGACACTGGACCTGGAGATCCTCCTGAAACATGGTTGATTAGTAGGCTCAGGACCCTGATCAGAGATATGTGCACCTGTTGGGGATATGCATCAAAAGGGTGGCAAAATCAAGATTCACCTTGTAACACCACCAATACCTCCTACATTCCCTCAGGCGGCATGCCACATACGCATTGTCCTATAAAGGGAACCCCCCGGAGACAGAGCCGCAAATAACTGTCGTAAGGTTTGCTGACCATTATAATTGCAAGGCAGCTGTATACACGGCTCCTCTGGAATTGGCTTGGGGATGTTCTGATGGAAAGTTTTAGTCATATTTAACATTGGAACAACGTGCGGGATTGAAGTGTGGTGTTGGAATCCCCTCTTTGTGTCCCTCTAGAGTATTTAGTTTCACATCCCACCACCACAGAACACACACAGAACACAGTAATAACCCCACAGCACGGCCCGGGTGGGCGACACACAGAGTTGAGATACCTGACTGTTATACCCCAGGGATGGTAATTTCTTTAATGTTGGAAAACATGTTTATCCCTTATCACAGAATCACTAAGGTTGGAAAAGACCTGTAAGATCATCAAGTCCAACCATCAACTAATACCACCACCATTAAACCATGTCTCGCAGTGCCACATCCACAAGTTCCTTGAACGCTTCCAGGGAGGGTGACTCCACCACCTCCCTGGGCAGCCTCTTCCAGTGTTTCACCACTCTCTCAGTAAAGTTTTTCCTAATATCCAGCCTAAACCTCCCCTGGCGCAACTTGAGGCCATTTCCTCTTGTCCTGTCACTAGTCACTTGGGAGAAGAGACCAACACCCACCTCCCCACAACCCCCTTTCAGGCAGTTGTAGAGAGCGATGAGGTCTCCCCTCAGCCTCCTCTTCTCCAGACTGAACAACCCCAGTTCCCTCAGCCGCTCCTCACAAGACTTGTGCTCCAGACCCCTCACCAGCTTCGTCGCCCTTCTCTGGACACGTTCCAGCACCTCAAGGTCCTTCTTGGAGTGAGGGGCCAAAAACTGAACACAGCATTCGAGGTGCGGCCTCACCAGCACCGAGTACAGGGGCACAATCACCTCCCTGCTCCTGCTGGCCACACCATTTCTGATACGAGCCAGGATGCCTTCTTGGCCACCTGGGCACGCTGCCGGCTCGCATTCAGCCGGCTGTCAATCAACACCCAGGGGTCCTCTTCTGCGGGGCAGCTTTCCAGCCACTCGTCCCCAAGCCTGTAGCGTTGCGTGGGTTTGTTGTGACCCAAGTGCAGGACCCGGCACTTGGCCTTGTTGAACCTCATACAATTGGCCTGGGCCCATCCATCCAGCCTGTCCAGATCCCTCTGCAGAGCCTTCCTACCCTCCTGCCCAACTTGGTGTGGTGTGCAAACTTGCTGAGGGAGCACTCACCTTACTCTTCCTTCTTCACACTTACTCTTCCTTCTTTTTCCTTTTACCCCTTGTTTGAGAATTATATAACTATACAGGGAGATAGGGATATTCTATCACTTTTGTCTGCAACTGATAAAGGATTTCTATTGACTCTCCCGGTCACTTGGTGTTAAGCTCGCCTTTATTTCTCTGCAGGGGATCACAAAACCAAAACAGAACTTGTCCTTTAACCCAGGGCTTTGGGACTGGGCTTGCAATAGAAGGTGCAGGTTTTCTTCTTGCCGTTCATCCTGGCACTGAAGTTGATGAGCGAGGCAGGGTAAGTGCTGGACTTGCTGAACAGGGCTTTCACTGACACCCTTACGGGGATGATGGCAATGGTCTCGCCTCCTTCACAGATGCTGGGCTCAATCACCTGCAAACGGAGGAGGGGTTGGTAAATACAGCAGAGGACAGCCTCTATCTCTGTCCCCTGATGCCACCCCAAGTCCCCATCAGCTCACCCTCCCTGCTTAAACGCCTCCTCCAGAGCCAGAGCTTCAGCTCTGCTTAGGAAGCATCACAAATGGTTTCTGAAAGACTTGATTGATTTCATATGGATGAGAGAGGGTTCCCCAAATAAAGCCTTCCTTCCTGAAGACACAGGTCCTGCTTACACTCCCAAGACACGGTGTGCTAACACCGCCTGGCCCAGGCAGCTCACCTGGCACTGCAGGATGGGTTTGTCCTCAATGCTCATTTCCATCTTGGGGTGGAAGAGCAGCCGGACCTGCACGGGGTGCCCGGAGGCAGTCAGCATGCC
The DNA here is from genome assembly GCF_030936135.1 of Gavia stellata. NCBI lineage: Eukaryota > Metazoa > Chordata > Aves > Gaviiformes > Gaviidae > Gavia > Gavia stellata. The sequence goes on along the minus strand of NC_082598.1, from coordinate 65,063,324 downwards.
CTTCTGCGGCTGGAGAGTGAAGTGGGATGCCAAGTCACGTATGTCGGTATCCACGGTTTCCAGCTTGAAACTGGGGTGAAAGGGAAGGAACAGACCTCTGCAGTTAAAAGTACCGGTGCCACCAGCACAGCCGGGACTTTGCATAGGACCATAAAAAGTAATACAAGGTAAAGGGTACAGCTTTGCTCGGGGAATCCCAGATCTTGACACAGAGAGCAGACAATCAGCACTGCTGTAAGCTGACACCAAAGTTCTTCATTCCCTCCTTTCAAGAGTCTCATAAAGAGAAATGAGCTGACCCTCAAAGGCGGCAATGAATCTCAGCAGTGAGGGGCTTACATTTCAGGGTCTCTCCTTCTGGTTGCTGCTGAGCTGTGAAGAACTGCTGGTGCGTGGCTGGATGCTCTATTAAAGTATTTGAGATTAGAGAGCCCAGGTTTTGTATTTACTTGCACCATGAGGTAGCCAGCATGGGAACAAGTTCTAACCATGGACAGAAGGAGAATGCAGGCCTGGGCAGGTGGTGGCACCATGCACTCATGGACCAGGCAGCTGGACCCACCTGTACGCAATCTCGTACTTCCCTTGGTTCTTCAGAGTCAGCACTTGCTTTGCATCATCCAGGACCTTAAGCATCCCAAAATCCACACTGCCACCTGCACCTGCAGAAAACCTGCAGAGAGAGGTAAGAAATGGTGAGTATTTGTGAGCTGCTGCAGACTACACCAGGTGACAAGATACAGATTTGGAGTTCTCAGGTGGCACAAACCCCTTCTCGGCAAGTTTCCCTTCTGGGAAGTTTTCTCTAGCTACTTTGCTGCCCCTTCCCTTACTCAGAGAATATCTGCAGGGTTTAGCAGCTAAGGAGCTCGCTTTCCATCTCCTTGCTTCCAAGCACAGATCCAACCACTCTATGTGCCATGCCGAGCCTTCAGAAGTTGCCAACTGCTTGTTCACATCACTGTTGTTTCAAAGCCCCCAAATCCATCTGCACATGAAGTTGCACACTTCAAAGCTTGGAGGTGGGAGACTCAAGGCTCTCTCTGTGCCCTGACAGTGCTTCACTCCACGCAGCTTGGAGGATACATGCGTTACGTATCCGTGCCACGCTTGCATGGTACCCCATCCCGTCCCAAGTGCTTTGGTTGCCCACCTGCCAAGGCAATGCCATGCACCTGGACTACTTGGCTTCGGGGGCATCCACTCACCTTTAGACATGCTGATGCTCAGACCAACATCATACACCTCCGCAAGGATTTGGATATTTTCAATCTGAACGATCCCCAGCATGTTTTCTGCACCTGAAACCTGAGGTGGAAGCAAACAAACACTGCTTGGACCATTCTCCTCAATTCTTTTGCTAGACAATATACGAGGAGGCCTTGCCTCTGCCGGCTGCTTCCACCATGGCCTCCCCTGCTTGACAAGCATTTGTGGACTCCCAAGCTTTCCTAACCTGTTCATCTCATGGGCTGACCCAGCGAGATTCTGACGCAGGAAGAAACCCTGTCAGCCCACCTCGGCACTCCTCTAGCAGCAGTGTTGCTGCTAAAGCGCCCTGGGAAGCAAGGGGATGTTAGAGCAACCACAAGAAGTGTGAGGTGTCCCAGAGCATTGACGACCAACCCTCTCCTCTTCAACCACCCAGCACCCTCACTGAAACACAGCCCCTAAACCATGGGGAACAAAATCCCAGGCTGAGAGTTTGTTGCTCTATGTTAAGAGCACCAGACAGACTCCAGGATGGCTGCAGGGAGCACACCCAAGTCTGGACAACCAAACGACAGCATTCAACCAGGCACAGCAGCAAATTTATGCATGGGCTCAGGATGAAGCCTTGTAACCCAGACGTAAGCCATGCAGAGGCAGCACCTCTTCCTGAGGTGCTGTACAGCAGTACATCTCTTCCGGACTCCACAGAGTACTTGCCCTGTGAAGCTCAGCTACAAGAGCACCCTAGGAGTCACCTAGTTTCCAAAACGTTATCCTTCAGTGAGAGCTGCTTGCTGCTAAGGGCCTGGCCCTCAGCAATGCAGGTAGAAAGGAATCTCGGGAAGGCTCATCCTTTTGCCCTCTTGGCAGGGTACCCTTCAAGCACAGTCTCCCTCCCTAGGAGCGCAGCGATCACTCTGCCCTGCTCCGCCAGGGAGGGCACAGTCCCCCTCACCTCCAGTCGGATCATCTTCTTAATGCTTAGAGCCTTCGTGGCCTTGAAATAGAGATGCACGCCAAACTCTGTGCGGGGAGCAACGATGCCCTCATCTTGTGACGTGGAGAAGTCCTCGCCGAGGTTTTCCAGCCCACTGACCCACCAGGCCACGGGCAGTGGGGTGCTGTTTTGCAGCACCAGGGTCTCGCTGTCCCTCCTGTAGAGACAAGAAGACACTCAGCACTGGTTGCTCGACGGTCATGCTAGCCTTGCAACTGAATGCAACTTGGAGTAGCCCTAGCCATGCGTATGAAACCATACTTTAATTGTTTCTCTATGTCACAAGTCTGAGAGGTGAGGTCCTTGGGGGGCAGCTTGGTGTTACAAGTGTATCCAACAGAAGGGAGATAAGGAGGAACAACTGGACTGCTCTGCAACCAGCAGACAAGATACAAATGCATCAAGATGCCCATGGCACAGCATTGCTGGGGGGCTATGGAGCTCGCGGCTGTTACAGGATATCGAAGCCAGCGAGGAATGGTGAGCAAGAGACTGGGAATTGCTGGGAGAAAAAGGGATGCTAGCCCAGCCAGCTGGGCAAAACCTCCCTGGCCTCTCCCTTGTCCCTGCCCCAGACTCTTCTCAGGATCCTACAGACTTCATATGCAAGAGTGCATTCAGGGCCCACAGGAGCAAAGATGGCACCAGGCTGCAGTGAAGTGATGGAGATGACAATGAAGTCCTCCACTGAGGCCCTGTTGCCACAACAGACATAAAATAGGTGAAGGGCTTTGCGTTATTACCTGTCCCACATCTTTCCTCAGCGCCTTCCTCCTCCTCCTCCTCTCCACATTCAACTTTAGAGTCCACCTTGCTGGACTGGCTTTCATCAAGAATGGAGGAGGGAACGACTGAGCTATGGGATGAGATGGTGTGAACAATCCCAGCAGAGTGCTTTCTTCCTTGATCTGACAGAGACTGGACATCTTCAAAGTTTGCTGAGGAGGAAGGACATGGGGAGGGAAGAGGAGGGTGAATGTGGCCAGGCAATCTGCTCTTGCCATTCGTCACTTTGCACGGCCACGTGCAAAAGACGGAAAACTTCCCAAGAAGAGAAACTCCCAAGGCAGAGTTTCCCTGCCCAGGCTGTCTCTGCCCTCAGAATTTTGAGCTTGTGCTTTTGTTACTGGGAAGGAGCGAATACAAAAGAGCTTGTGATATTAGACCTGGTTCTACCGGCTGAAGAACTCATCCAGTCCTACTCTTTGTGGATGAGGGACACAAGGGGATATCCTGATTATTCCCCCAGTCCATGGTAGGCAGATATGAGCTTGCTTAGACTGCACTCAGGGCTGGCAGAGGATACGCTTTCCAAACCACAGACTTTCACCTGGGAATTCCTCCACCAAGCTGGGGAACTGGTGGCTGCTAAAAGCATGGGCTTTCCATGGAGAATGAGGTCACGGAGAGCTCAGGGGAGGTGGGCTGGACTCCCTGATGTGTCCACACTCAGGACAGCCAATGCCAAACCCTCACCGTTGTCCTGGCCTGCTGGTTCCCCAGTCTTGCGCTTTGCCTGCTCATCCTGCAGTCTTTTCTGGTCCTGATAGTACTCCAGCACCTCTGGGGGCAGCTTCTCACCCGGGGCGTGTGGAAGCAGCAAGAAGGTGGTGTGGCAAACGCAGTCCTTGAGCATCCGCAGGATCTGTGTGCGTAGGGAAGAGAAACCATAGACGGGATGTGTTTCTTCACCTCCATCCCATGAACAGACTCCCCAGCCAACCTATCTTCTCCCTCATTCCTTCCTCCCAACAACACAGACTATCCAACCCCGCCACAGCCTGCCAGCCCAGTTGGCTAACCCTCAAATGCCACCAGATTTTGCCCTGGGGACTGCCTCCATCTCCCCGGCACAAGCCTGGGAACGCTGGAGCCCTGTGGAGCTACAGGAGTATGCACGTGCAGACCAGACCTTCCCTCTCACCTGCTCCTCAGCAAGTACTGCTGGTCGAACTCCAGCGAGTAAAACTCGATGGGGAACTCGCATGGGTTCTTCACCACCACCGTCCCCTCCGCCCCACAGCTGTACGGCAGCACCGGGGGCAGCAGGGCAGCAGGGGCTACGGCACCTGCATGCTGGCTCTGAGTAATTGGGATGCATCCTGCTGTGAAGTGGAACTGCGTATTTGGGGATCAGATGGATCTAAAACAGACTACCACATGTTTCCACTAGTCATGAGGGAGCGCAACGCTCATAAGAAAGGTCCTCATGGGTGGACTCAGCTCCCACAGGACTCAGGGGCTGCTTCACCTCCTTCTTCAGGGTTATGTTGCCCAGACACAGTCCTGGCTCTGCTGCATCAGGGAAACGTCAGCTACATGAAGGAGGCAGAGGAGCTCTCACTGGCTAGAAATAAGGGTCTTCCTCTATGCTCAGGGCTTGGCTCTGGTTAAAGCCAGAGACAAGATGGTTACAGCCTGCAAGCACGCCCATGCAAGGAGGAAGATGAGGGGAAACAGGCAGATTTCCCCCCATGTGCTGAGAGGGAGCCACACCGCAGTGCCCTGATGCTCTCTGTGCCAGCTCCCCATTGGCATTTCAAAGCCCCTCTCAGAAGAGTGCGCTGCAGGGGAAACTGAGGCACCGTGGGTACGGGGCTTGCAGAAAGCTCCATGTGCAGGCAGACCTCATCTCCTCCTCCCTGTGCTGGGCTCTTGTTACCACACTGCCCTGCCACACCTCCTGGGGGTGACACCTGCCGATCTCACCTCTTCTGGGGGGGAAAGCCTGACTTGCACGTTGCAGTGCTGTCCTGGGGCCAGGGCTCCAGCCGAGGGCAGCACCTTGAAAACACAGGGCTTGGCCTTCGACTCCTGCAGCAGCTTCTGATGCACCCTCGCTGGCAAACGTTTGTCCACCTGAGCACAAAAAACAATTGTGGGAGGTCTCCCTGGTCTGCGAGAACAGACCCTCAGGTCCTGCAGTGCTCTGAGATACTGTCACGGTGCTGAGAGCATCCACATTCAAACCAGCCGCGGCCACCACTGGTCTAGAACTGGAGGGAAGACACATAGGCAGGGCAGGCAGATGGGGAGGCACTGTCCTTGGAGGAGGAATGGGGGAAGATGGCAGACAAGTGAAGCACCAGCTAGTGAACAGGTCCAGGCGAACCAGATTTGCTCGGTACTCTCTAAAGCTTCCTCAACGAGCTGTAGCCCAAGTGCTCAGGCAGCCACAGGGGCAGAAAAGGCAAGAGAGGCAAAGAAAACCCAACCAAGAAGTTAGGCGCTACACGTTGTCTGTGCTTTACCTTCTTAACAGGCTCATTCATGGTGATGAACCATTTACAGGGGACCTGGAGCTGATTGTGGAGCTGGGCGGTTTCTTCCTGGCACTGCCCACACTGGACAGCGGAGAACTCCAGTCTGTCCCTGGAGAGGCAGAGGGATGGCACAGTCACGTTGGCACGGAGGTGGACGTGAAACGTGGGGCCTCTTGCTGCCTAGTGAAGGACAGAGCATCCAGCTGAGAGCCCAAGTGACATCTACTGCTGTCCCCAACCTGCTGCCTGCCCCAAAAGGTGGTGTGGGCACAGGGAGGCAAGGGACCGTGAGGTACCTTGATGGGCAGGAGCACGTCCACGGCTCCCAGTGGCAGATTGGCACTTGGTGGGTCGAAGCGCACTTCAAATGTCTTGGTCTTGCAGCAGGGCAGGTGCTTCACAGGGTCCAGGTCTACGCTGAAACCTTGAACAGATGAAAATAAAGCAGCTGAGACACTCAAGCGACAGGAAATGTGTCACAAGCACGTTAAGGCCATACGGGTGTCCTGGCTGGTAGCTCTGTGAAGAAGAGGGCAGCTCTTTGCCTCTCTGGAGAAGCCTGCCACTCTTTCTCCCTTGCCACTGCTCAAGGATAAAGGCTTTTCACAGCCAGAATCCAAGGTTCGCATGGTCAAAAGGAAACATAATAGCTGACGAGCACCGGTAATTCCTTTATCAGGCAACCCAGGGAAGGATGCGCAGGCCTCTCCAAAGGAGAACTTCCAACTACGATTCCCACAGGCTGTGGTGCTCCCTGGAAAACAACTTAGAGGAGACACCTGACCATCCTTCAGACACAGCCAGTCACTGTCTGATGGCACTGCAGCCTTACCTCAAGGCCTGTTTCGCAAGCCTATTTTAATACACCAGAGGACCTCACAGGCTGTTTGCTCAATAAAGGCTGAACAGAAGTGCTGTGACATTATGAACTCTAAACCAAAGCACTTCCAAACCACCAAGGGGCCATCTGTTTGCAACGCAAACCCACTGCGTGCACAAAAACTCAGATGATGCTCACGGTAGCCAAGAGCAGAAGATGCTCAGAGGTGACCACAGTGATCAGCACATCCAGCCCCTGCAATCACGTGTTAGGGCAGCCACAGGCAGGCCAGGTCTCTGGGCACTGCTGGCCAGGACAACTCAGGCTCCGAGGCACCAAGCAGGGGGTACTAAGGAGGACAAAGCTATACAAATAAGCACTCAGAAAAACTCCCCATGTCCAGTGGCTTAAGCTAATCTGTCAGAGGCAGCTCCTTCAAGCCCACGTGAAGTCTCCCCAGCACTGGTTACCTGTGTCACACAGGACACGTCCGTCGGTGTGAAAGGACACAGGGAACTGCTCGGTGTTGGTGATCTTCACGATGTGTGTGTGGATGTTCCTGAGAATGACATAGCCAAAGTCCAGGACATACTCCTCCGGCAGCTCAGCTCTGAAAGGAGGAGTAAGGAGCACCCTTAAACCACAGCCTGGCTATGTTTCCAAGTGGATGGAAGATGCAAATAAAGTGGGTATTTCTGTATTTACTGCTGTAAAAACTCAACTCTAGCCAGTGAAACCCGAGCCTTACCACCTGGTAATAAGTCTTTGGTAAGTCATGGGGAGTGTAGGTCCAAGGCTTTTTCCACTACCAGTGGGACCTTAACAAAAAATTCGTTTGTACTGCTCTGCAACCAGATCTGTCCCCAGAGGAGCACTGGTAAATGCAGTAATCAACACCTACAAGATTCATGGGAAGGTCCTTTGCCAGAGTAATCCCACTCACGAAAACACCTAAACAATCTGTTTTGCAGAGCCTCTTCCTCCTGAACTGGAGCCTACAGTGCCCGTCCCTCCTCATGAAGGAGCAAAAGGAAGGACAAGTTACTTAGGTAAGCCCTGCAGTCCCACCAGCACCCAAGCCACCTGATGTAGGGCTTGTCAAGGCTTTATCAACCTGTGCCATTGCCTGCTCTTTTTGCTTAGTGGGATCTGTTAGTTGGAACAAAGATGCCAGCTTTGAGCTGCCTCTTTCAGAGGTGGTCAGCAGGGATGCTGTCTGTGCTGTTTGGATGGGCTTGACGGTCGGCACTGGACCCCCTCAGCTCTAAGAACAGAACCCATCATCGGTGGGGAGCTGAGTGCCCAGCTATTCCCAGCTCTGCAGGCACAAGGAGCTCTCAGGAGCAGGGGTGTGCCGCCGGGTGTTACCCTTGGGGTGCCTGGACATAGGGTACGGGAGTCCCCACTAACTTGAGAAGCCTCCGACGAGCACGCTGGTCAAAGGCAGTGTCCTCAGAGGGACCGGAAGTGAGAACTTTCTGCTGCTCCAGGGCGTGTTCCTCCATCAGCACCTGCTCCGTCTGCATCTGCAGCCGAGTGTCGAACTGAGGAAAGCAAAGACAGTGGCTGGTTAGCAAAGGCCCTTCCCAAGGGAGAGGCTTGTCTATGAAAGAGGATCCCACCCTGCTTTGTTGAGAGGGGCGATGGGGTCCTCCTGTCTCGCTGCTCAGTGTCTCTGACACCTCCTGCTCTCTTAGACAGGACCTTATCTGGGGGGAAATGAACTCCAGCATCTTTGCCTGTCCGGTCACTGTTATAAAAGCTGATCTGGCCAGACAAACAGACAGACAAGCCAGGAACCTTTCAGCGCTCCAAGTATTTGCCTGCCCCCAGCCACTGCCAAAGCAGCTTGGACAAAAGCTCTCTCCAAAAAGGAACCACAACGAAGCTGGTGCCTCTTGGAGACGAACACTGACAGCGCGGTCCCAGGGCGCAGTCAGGCTGCTGCTATGAAGCTCTGTAAACCTGGCAGGGCTTGGCGTGTGAGTCACAAACACCCCAGCAATGACCTGCATCTCCATTCACAGAGTACCATAAATTCAATCACATGAGCATGGTCTTCAGGATCTCTCCCTGGGGTAGTCCGGAAGCTGGTGCATCTACAGGAGGGACAACTACCAGAGGTGGGCAGCCCCCGGGGCAACGCTGAGATGATGCGTGATCATGGCCAGATGCGGGCAGGGAGGTCCCAAGTGCCAGCAGGGTACCAGGAAGCCTGCTGCAGGGTGCAAGGGGCCCAAGTGACACGGCGGGAGGGTGGCACGTGACAAACGGGGCAGCAGCCATTCTCACCACGGTGCCCGAGTCGTTCATGGGTGGCTCCACGGCTGCAGGCTCCCCCAGAACCACTGCTTCGACCCTCTGGCTGTCGTCTTCCACCTTTGCTGTCACCTCGGAGGATCTTCTCATACTTTTTGTTTCCTGAAGGAAGAAAACATCCACAAATAGAAGTGTGGGCGCAGCACCATGCCCACTTAAGCTGGGAAGTCCCACTCCCCCGATGCTGGCCTCTCCCAGAAACAAACTCCTCGAGCAATCTATGCAAAATGGATGCTGCTACTCCTCTCTGAATCCTGATGTTCACTCCCACCCATCTTGCGCCCCACAGAGGAGCATCTCATCCCCTGCAATGCGATGCAAAGCCAACCCTGACAAAATCCCTGCCAGCCTGCATTACAGCTTTCCCAAGCTTTTCTGTCTAGGCATCATCTTTGCAGGCCACCAACAGATACGCTGGCAAGCTCTGCAGGATGGTTCCCGGGGCAAAGCCCACATGGGCTCATCTGCTAGACACTCAGGAAGCAACCAGAGGGTTGAGTGTTGGTCTGACAGCCCTGAAACCTCCAGGCCTGGTGGAGATGGGTGGGAGCTGCCCTATGGGCATATGATATGACATGGGGGAAAAAGCCGGGGACCTACCTGGGGAGCAGACAGGCAGTGCTCACCTTTGGTGTTCTTGGGCAGGTCCAAGTAGGTCCTGGGAAAGATGCCCTCTCCTTTGAGGGAGATTTCTTTCGGCTCCAGGTGACCCACTTGGACCTGGAAAGTCCTGCAAAAGACTCCCGGCACTCCTGGCAGGTAGTAGACTTTCAGCACTTGCTCCTTTCCTGGTCCAATGTAACCCTGCAGGGCATGAGAGAAGAGGGAGGGAATGCAAACCAAAGAGGGATTGGTGGAGGGATGGCTCAGACGATAGACACGCTGAGAAGAGAAGGCAGGTTCTCAAAGAGAAAAAAGCATCAGACAACATCGCCTTCTAGCTCTCTTCTACCCAAAAGCTCAAGTCTCCTACACCAGGATGCACTGTGTCCTTCAGAGGGCCTGTAGGGATGCATTCTCACAGCACAGACTACCCTCAGCATGAGCACACCTCTGCTAGCAAGAGCCAGACCGAAGAAATAAAAGCTCTTTTACCAGCTGCTGTGGAAGATGAGTGAACTGCCTGCACTCTCAGCAGACCCAGCAGCTCCTCTCACAGCATGTCAGTGGTTCCCAGGCTGCTGTCGAAGGGCCTCACCCCTTATTAACGACCCCAACCAAACATCTCCTGCCTGTGCGGTTACACCGAGGGTGCACGAGCCTATCTGGACTCACAATGACCTGCAAACATACATCTCTGGAAACGCAGGAGCAGAGACCAGGATGAGATCTCAGGAAGAAGGTGTTGCCAGGAAGGTCACCTCCTCTCCGGGCTTCCAGAAGGACTGTCCGATCCCCGGGCTGGGCTCACGCCAGCCAGGTCGAGAGCAAACTCAAGCAGATGGCAACATGGCTCGGGGTGACAGGACACAGCCGCAGCTTTCCTCGGCTCGCCCTCTGCACACGGGGCTGGACCCTCAGCTCCCCGCTCCCCTCCACGCTGCAGGGACAAGCTCCTGAGCGGGACACATCCTGCCACTTGGTCCCCCGAGCCCTTATCCAGCGCACAACACAGCTGCAGCGAAAGCGAGCCCTGTCAAGCTGCCAGGGCCGACAATGCTGCTTACGGCAACAACTGCGCGGGTCTGAGCAGAGCTGTGTGTTGGGAAGCTCGCAGGAAGAGGGCATCTACAACGCTCTCCTAGGCAGCCTGACAAAGGGCCAGGGTTAATCGCTTGTGCTACCTCCGTACTCACCGTGCTGGGCACGACCAGGGGCACGCCGGGCAGAGGGCTGTTGGCAGTGGCCGCGCTGGGGCTGAGCACCGCGAAGGTGAAGCCCACCTTGCCGCTGTTCTGCAGGGTGACCTCTGCTTTGGTGACTTTGTTAAACAGCTGAAGAGAGGACAGAGGAGCGGGAAGTTACAGACACAGGCCTGATGCTGGGAATCTCCTTCCTCTTTCATTGGCTTGAAAGGAAATGAACACAGCACAGCAGCAGGGACCGCAGAGGACATATGGGCACTTGACTCTCCCGGGTTAACCTGGGGAGCCCACAGCCACAGAGTACCTCTTAGCCCGACACAGGAATAGATATTTACGGCAGCACGCAGAGGTGCAATAACAACCATGTAAAGACCAGTAACAAAGAAACGAGGGGATACAAGCCCTCTGCCCTTTAAGGTGTCATCCAACATCTAGCTGAAACAAAGAAGGAGGCATCGAGGCATTTCAGAGGAAAAGCTACCTGCATACAAGTACTTGCAAGCAAAATACCAGCAAAAAGGGAGACAGACAGAGCAACACATGCAGGGCCAACAGCTGGAAATATCTGTGGGGTTTTTAACCAAAAAGAAGTAAAGTGGGGATTATTCTGGGACATTCTCTCCAGCTTCAGTGACAGGAAGCCCAAGTTAACTTCCTCCCTGGTTTATTTTGTTGATTAATCGAGAGCACTGAAAAAGAGCATCTCCTTGCACCTCAGGCTTTAGGAGCGGATCAGTGGATGGATGTCTCAAGGCACGTCCCTCTGGAGATCACCGCTGGGATCCTGCCTGCCCCAGGAGGCAGCATTAGGAACCCTGAAGAGGAGCAATTCCCAGCTTTGGGGGGGGAATGGAGATGGCCATTAAAAACCACCTTGGATGCAGGACCTATCACTCCAAGGTTGTACAGCTGACAAAGTAGCTGGGAAGGGGAGAGACCCCTAGACCAAGGTCAGCAGCAACCCGCCGGTGATGGTTTTAAAGACCGCTGCCAAGAGAAGTGCGTGGTACCTTCAGCCCGCAGTCGATCTCCGTGGTGTCTAGGAGGTAGTCAATGAGCGAAGCCTCCCCACTCAGCGCGATCTCATAGGTCGGGCCTCCCTCCACCTTGCACAGTGCCGTGACGCTGGCCACGATGTTTGCGTGGCCAAAGAAGGTGAATGTGACCCGCTGGCTCTCGCCCGGCTGCAGCACACCGTACAGCGGCAGGATGTCAAAAACCTGGAGGGAGGGGAGGACAGGAGAGATCAAGATGTCAAGCATCCAAATTGATGCAGAAGAAGAGCCATGGCTTGAAGCAAAGGACAGACATGACTGGAGGGGCCTGCTCCTCAAACACAGGCAAAATCATCCTAATCTCATCCTGCATCCATGACACTTTCCAGTGGAGAAACCATGGGAAAAATCTCCCATACTCACTAACTAATACATTCATTAATACAGTACATCAAAGTAACTTGGGACGTCTCCTCTCTCTCTCTGATTTGCATGCTGCTCTCTCAAGATGCCACAGCAAAATCTACTGCAAAAATTTCCTATCGACCACTTGATTAGTAAGAGCGGGACGAATAATGCCCTCCATAGGTGCCGCACAGGTAACGTCCTTGGCCAACCCTACGACATGTCCTGCACGGCCTCTCCAATGACCGGTTGCTTCAGCAGTGCTGTGCGACGTGCTGGGAGGGCTGTGACGCCACTCTGTGAGCAGCGCCGAGGGCCACCAGTGGGAGCGGGGGCTACATAAGCAAGTCAGATTCCCACTTACCTCCTCCACTCCCAAGGTGAGGGGCTCTACCTCCGTGAACGGCATCAACTCCTTGATCTTCACCCGGCTCTGAGTCTCCGCAGCACCCTCCATCTCTGCAGTACCTTCCAGCTCCGCAGCAGTGGACGGCAGCAACTGGAAAACAAGCACCATGAGCTGCAGAAAGCAGCTGCCTGGTCTGGGTGAGACCACTCTGCTGCAGGCTCCACCACCTCACCAAGCCAGGAGCAGCTGAGATGGGACCTGGGCACAAATCAAGCAGGGGTATGTCCCTCACATCAGTTGAGCGTGGGTCCGAGCCCACCCACAGATGAGACACGGGCTCCATCTGCACTTCCTACATGCAAGCTTGCACGAGGAAGCTGCGTGCGCCCAGCACTGAGTCCTAGCAGAGACCTCAAGGGTACTTTGCACCCTCGTGCCAGCCTGGCTTTGCTCACTCCTGCCCAAGGAACACACCGAGAACCCCATGCTGGGACAGGTTTGGTTTTCTGTGACAAAAAGAGGAACACAACTGCAAGTGAGATGTATTAAAAACAGGAAAATAAGGACTTAGAAAGTGCTCAGCACAACTATCCCGTTTCAGATGGCGCTTAGGTTTCATCTCATGCACTCATCGGTGCTGGAGAGCTGAAGATCTCTGCTCGGTCATTCTTCTCCAACAGCACCTTCCTGAAGAAGGCAGCTGAGATGTTTTTCTGTCTTGCAGCAGCCAAGAACTGGTATTGAACCTCAAAGGCACCATGTCTCAAGAGGAAACTCATCCCTGGACTTCTGACCGCTATTTATAAAAGAGGGCTTTGCGACTGCTCTTGACGTTTAAGAACACCCCCTTGTTCACTAATGTCAAGAAGTGCTTTGTGCTGTGGCCGTGACTTCAGCAGAATCTGCAAGAATATTTACAGGACATCCTTGGACCTAATCAGAGGCTCCATCTCCCCAGTAGATAAAGCACTGGGGAGGGAAGAGTTTTCTCTCATCTCGATGCTCTTTCTGTTGTCTCTACGTTTTCAAGCTTAGCAAAGCTTTGTCAAGTGTATATTCCCAAAGATGCTAACCCACATCTTTCCTAGGCCTGTGGTCTCCCACCTCCCCAGGGAGGTTATATGGCGATTGCCTTGATAGAGTGACACAAGCAGAAGACCAAACTGCAATCTAGAAGCATCCTTTGAATCCAGAAGAATCCTTTGAAGCAATTTTGGATCCTACTTAGCCACGTCCACTTGTATTTCCCTGGTTTACTTCCCATGCATACATGTCAACAGAGCACAAAATAAAGATCTTTTCATGCTTCTATCCAAAAAACATTCAGCCACACTATTCTTTACGTCTACAGGGTATCATTTCTCCTGATTCAGAAAAAATGTGCAGAGTTACAACATTAAAACTGCTGATATTTGGATGTAAGCACATGCAGGTCCCCTCCTTGAACTTAATGTCAACGCTGGCACTTTCAGAGCCTCTCGGGCTCTCTTACATCCTTTTCCATGGCCCTAGGAGCAGCCTCTGTCCCACACGATGCACAACAACATGCCAGCTCCCACTAGTACCAAGGTCAAGCTCCAAAGCAGCGAGGTTCACCAGGAAGGTCAGCACATCAAAGGCAACTTTGTCTGCAAAGCCTTCTTTTATAAAAAGTCATCTCTGCGGCCATCACTGCAACACGGGCTCTTGGGGGAAGGCAGAAGCGTGAAAGCGGGTGGCTCCAGCTGGGCTTGAGAAGGTGCTACATGCAGATCAGTACTTGGCACAGCTTGAGACAGAAAGGAAACTGAAAGCCCTCACATCATGATGCAGATAAAAGCCTCCTTTGATGTTGTAAACAAAAAAACCCAAAACCAAACAAAAAACAAAAAAACCCCAAACCCAACGTGAGTCAGGAGAATCTGAGTGACCTTCTCCAAGCAAAACTGTCCTATTTCTCCCTCCCCAGAAGCCCCGCGTCCAGCCGCTGGCCCTGATGCCCAGCCCGCTCTCAGGGCATGTGGCAGCAGGGCAGCAAAAAGGGAGGTTGGCACGAGCACGGCTTTTCAGTGGAAAGCTGGGGGAGGCAACACAGATGGTAGGCAGAGAAGAAAATCTACCTTTGCTTCCAGGGAGTCATCTCCAGCTGCTGGCTCTTGGGCAGGATCCCCCACTGCTGCTGCCAGGGCTTCGGCTGGCTCCTCCGCACCCCCGTCCCTGGAGCTGCTCTCTGCAGATGCTGAGCACGCCGACCGGCCTCCCTCCTTCTTAGGTGGTTGGGCTTTGATGAAAAATTTAGGTGCTGGAGGGCTGAACCTGGAAAAGAACGTAACTTTGGTCACAGACCTGCAGTGGGAGGGAGGGGAGCCTGCACCAGCGGCCCCTTGGCAGGATGCGGCCCCTGGGTGGGCACTGGTGGTGTGAGCTCAGTGATGGGTCTGACCCAGCAGCTCCGAAACCAGGATGGAGCAGGACAACGCTTGGGGCTGCCCAGGGACGATGCTGGTATAGCAGCTGTGCAGGCAGCTGGCAACTGGCTGCAAGGAGAAATGGAAGAGGACAGAGGGGAATGGCTTGTAGGGAGGTAAAAAGTGCAGCAGAAAAGGAGAAGAGACACAAACTGTGCAAAAAGGTGAGGCTGAGATGCAAAGAGGCAGATCCAGCCAGCGATGAGCCAGTACAGACCCACTGGTGCCCTCCTGAAAGCACCCACCACCACAGACCATGCCTTCCTCACCCAGAGGGCCAAAGCAAGAAATTTTGCAGCTCTACTACACCTTTATGCTGAATATTTCCCCTGATAATTACCCGCAGCCGTAGGTCACTACGAGCAAGCAGGGATGCTGGTGGCTTTCTCAAAGCTCCATCAGGCAGGAGCAGGGGTGGAGCCCGCAGCCTGCTGTGCCCGGACCGGACAGAGCCCAGCACCGCTCGGGGCACCCACGGAGCCCAGCGTGGGACACCCTCGCACGCGCACGGCAACACGGAAAGACACGTCAAACAATTCCAAGCAGGGGCTCGCAATTAAACAGCCCATTGGTCCCTGATGAGTGCCAAAGCAGCAGCGATTAGTACTTTGGGGAAGGAAGCTCTGGCCATTTTTAATCAATATACAGCAAACGTCGATGACATCATTCAGCTCCCTGCTGTGCCGCAGGTATTCCCCGATCCCAGAACAATGGCTCCAACAGCACCTCACGCTAAAAGGGCAGCAGCTCTGCTGAAAGAAGGTTGGAACCGACGTGGCATTTACCGATGGCGTGGTTACCTCCCCAGCAGTTTCTAAAAGCAAACCGGTTGAGGACCAATTTGGCAAATGATTCAGCAAAGCAGTTCTACGGCTCGTTTTACAAACAGAGCTGAGTTTATGGTTTGACCAACATCTCTCAGGAAAAAGTACATGGTATAACTTTTTCAAATGTTCCCAGGTGACTCAGATTATGTTCCCTGTTTCAAATCGCACAGTAACTCTGCTCCTATTTCAAATGCCACGCACTCGAACCATGCCTGCCTGTCACTGTGCCTATTTGCAAGTGTTCCCCATAGGCAAACAAGGCAGATTTTTTTACAGCAGCCTGGGTGCTTCATTCCCAGCTGGGAATTTGGTGCCTTTAATGACACGCTCCCAAATGAATATTTCTCTTTAGCTTTGTAGCTTGTTATTTAAGGCTGGTTTTCTTTTCTGGATTAGAGGCTCTGCTCTTCACAACCCCCAGGAGGTCTCACCTGACTTGGCCTTCCTGCAACCACATGCAAGAACAAGGCTTGGCCCAGGCGACCTTCCCCAAGCAGGGACCGATGAGCAGCGGTGCTATCACCCCTCCCCAGCCCTCCCTCTGCCTCCTGCTGGGACCCCATGGGGGACCCCAAAGACAACCGCGGCACTGTCTGCGTGGAAGAACAAACCAGGACTGGAGGGGACGAAGGCGTTCGCTTGCCCCTGCAGAGCATCGCCCATCTCCAGGCCCATCTGCACAACCTTCACTCCTCTCATTCGAGGCACCTTAATATGTGTTGGGGTGCACCGATGGGCGACCAAACTGCTCAACACCTCCAGCAGCCACGATCTTGGGCATCTACATAAGGATGAAATAAATTGAGCTCAGCTGCAACAGCAGTGCCTCTGGGCAGCCTGCAACTGAACACTACTTCTCCTGGGTGGTAAGGGAGATGCCTGCAGCATGGGAGTACAAATATCCAGGGCCAGGAGCACCTTGAAGCCCTCCAGCTACGCACCAGGCCGCGCACCAGTTCGGCGCATGAGCCTGGCCATCATCACAGTGGCTGTCCCAAAACTGCTACCTGTGATCCACCCTAGCAAGGAAATGAAACTGCGGCTCTTAGAGCGCTTCTGATGAATACTGCGGGTTAAAAACAACTCCTGAGAGTTGTTAATAACAACTCCAGCTCCTTTGCAGAGCCCCATGAAATCTCCCTGTGAGCTGAAGTCCTCCCCAAGCTGCTCTGCTGTAGAGAGCTAAAGGGTTCCCCTCTCTTTGCCCCTGCCTGCCTCCCTCTCCGAGTCAGGAGATGTAGATTTATGGTGATACCTCCTCAACATCCCAAAGTCCTCACCCGAGCTGTTTGAACACAGGGGCCATACACTCTTAACACAATTGCTACTTGTTTTTTGAGTGGGCAAAGACAATCCACCTGCTTCTGCGAGCAGCACGGCAATCTGTCAGAGTTCAAGGATCGTCTGGGCAATGTTCTTAGGCATATGGTTTAGTTTTAGGTAGTCCTGCGAGGAGCAGGGAGTTGGACTCAATGGTCCTTACAGGTCCCTTCCAACTTGAGATATTCTATGATTCTGTGAATCAATGCTCCTGTGCAGCTACGAGGGCAGAAGGAATGGCAGTTCTTCACACTGTGGCTATTTTCAGGGATGAAGAGATGGGCCAGCTGGATGAGAGATTATTTTTTTTTTCACAGGGACCTTTAACAGAGTTTATCGCAGCACAGAGTGGCTCCTCACGTACAGCACATGGAGCTGGTGGCGGTGGCCAAAGAAATCATTGGCAAAGAAACCACTGAGGACCAAAACACTGGCTTTGGCCACCTGACTTTGAGAGGAACAGCACGCATTGCTGCTACTCCACGCCGGGACAACCTCCTGCCTCCTCAGTGATACAACAGGAAAACAGAGCACTGGCACATGCCAGACAGATCCCGCCCTTTCTGAAAAAGAAATGTGTGATGATGTCTTGGGAAACGATCTCCCTGACTGGTACTCTCCTCATCTGCCTTAAAAAAAAAAATTAATTAAAAAAAAAAATTAAAAAAAAAATCAACATTTTGTTTCATAAACAGTAAAGCTCTGCGGAGACGGGGCCTTGAGCAGCAGCCCAGCAGCAATTAAAGCATGAGCCATCCCGGCAGCACAGGCGTAATGGCATTTATAGGGAGAGGGATGCGTTTGCAGTGCAAACGTACCGCGGGTTCCCACTGTGAGCCTTGGGTAATGAAGACGTTCAGAAAGCAAAGAGAGAAGTCGGCTGCTCCCCAGGTTCCCTAGCTGAACATTGCTGGCACAGCAAGAAGTCACCTTCCAACCAGCGTTTGCTGGCCAGCTGTAAAACCAGAAGGCAACCCCCGTCCAACCGCAGCCCACTCAGGGCGTGGATGACACACGGACATCTCCCAAGCTTTGTCCTGATGGCACAGGACAAAGCCAGGGAGAGAATCAGCTGCCTGACAGCACCTCAGGGGGGATGTGCAGCGCTTTTCACCCAAGCAATGGGTTCTCCTTCACCTCCCTTGCCCTAAATCCACTCCTCCAACTCCCTGGGGCTGCTCCCCCATCTGCCAGGGCAAAGGAAAGCTCTCGGGGTCTGTCACCCTCATACAAAGGAGGAGGCTGAGCCTCAGAAAACCCAAGTGTAATACTTGAAGTGATTCCCACGCAGCCGTTCTGGGCTCCAACCTCCATCGCGATGGCCCAGGTAAAAGTCCTCCAGGTGCTCAACAGTGAAACCATTGGTCAGAAGCCCCGGGGCAGCAGAAGCTGTCTCAAACCTGCAGCTTCCCAGCAAATGAGCTGGGAAAAAGCAGTGTCGTGCTGGAAGGCACAGAGCTGGAGGGTACGTGGTGAGGGTCACCATGCTGAAGGGGAACGCAGAGAAGCAGCAAGCTTACAGACATGTTTCAAATAGGAAATCATCACCCTCCAACCTTTGTTCTGATAAAGCATCAATGTACACACCTAGTATATGGGTTTATGTCTCTAATACAGACTTGGTAACAACATATGCTCACTTACTCCTGGCTCCAAACCCCTCCTTGGCACTCACTGTATTTACTTCTCATCCTTTCTGGAGGGGAACAGGTCGCAAATTTCCCCAAGTCTCCCTTGCTTCAGCTCCCCAGTGCCTCTGTCCAGGAGTACAGAGCCTCTCCATAAGCTGTTCACGGCAGCCGGACTGCCACCCCAGAAGTGAAGCCTACCCGGCACCCAGCCCTTGCTCCAAGAGACTTCGTCTCCAAGAAAGAAGAGGCCACTTCTCTGTTACACCGAGCAAACCGCTTCTCAGCTGCTGCCAAACCACACGCAGCTGAAAGACTCCTTCAGCAGCACATTTCCATCATGACTCAGTCCTCCTTTTCTGAGTTACCCATGGGATTGAAGCAGGAGAATGAGCACCCATAGGGCTACCAAAGCCCAAAACGTACTGCCCCAAGGAGCTGATAGCACTGGGGGGTGACAAGGGGGTATGCTCTACTGTCACCCATCCCAGACTCCCCAGCAGCAGGGGCACGGTGGATGTATGCATTTCTGATGTATATTCTCGCTGCTCATGTTGCTACCTCTCCCCTCTGGTTGCTGACAGAGCACTGCTGTCAAATTTTTGCCTTGCCCGGTTTCTCACTCTCTACGTTTTCCATCTTCCTTGTTATAAAAACATCAGCAAAGCAAAAAACTCATCAAATATAACACAGACTTGGGGTTGTGGGGTTTTTTTGTCACTACCAAGGCTGGGATCTGGCTCGCAGGGTCCCTGCAGGGCAACCTGCCAAGGGACATGCACGGAGAGATGGCAGCGGCATGAGGAATTCCTAATGCTATAGGAAGATCCACTTGGGAGGAGATAAGGCTGCTGGTTTGTTCAAAACAAATTGGCTGAAAAAATCCTGGATGGAAAGGGAAGAGTCATCTTCTACATGTTTAGCCCAACAATCCCTTTCCCCAAAGAATCTACCGGCAATTCATTACGCTGGATTTGTAGCCAAGACTCTCCCACTCTCCAGAGACGTCGGATCAACACACGGAGGGGACCTGACATGTGCCACGGAGGTGCACAGCTCCTGCTGATCCACCCTGGCACATGGACCGCATGGCGTGTGTTAGCTCTATCCCAGGGAGGGAACATGTCTCGCGTGAAGGGGATGAAGAGGTGATGCAGGAACAGCAATGCTCAAAGGAAATGACAAGGCATGGATCCTTAATGAAGGATGGAAACTCTAGAGAACAGCTAAGTTTGGGGAGGAGCCTTTGGCAGCCTTTGTCACAGGTCTCTAAGAAAATCCTTGTATACCCCTTGGATTTAATGTCTTCCTTTTGATGGGAATCCCAAACAAAGCTGAGGAGCTGGGTACTGCCCTTAGAAAGGGGAACAAATCTGTCTTTCAAGAAGAAACCTTTAAGATAAGAAAGATGATGGAATGTTTGAAATTGACTCCAGATCTATTATCTCCTGCTGGGCCATTCTGGAGATCCTTTCCAACACCGCAGAAAACATCTGGGTGCAAAGGCCTAACTCAGCTTTGAGCTATCAAAGGTCCAAGAGGTAAGGAGAGCCTATTCTCACTCTGTCTCTAACCACAGAGAAGAAGAGTACCCAGGAGAGATTTATGGCTCAGCAGTGTCAGAGAAGGGGCATGGGTTGGTGTGAGTTGGGCATGTCCAGCCACACAGCAACGGTTGGACTCTGCTGCTTCTATGATTGCTCTGCTCAAAGTAGCAGCAGTGACTGAAGAGTAAGGAGGAAAAAATGGGTTGAACAATTAGAGGAAAAAAGAAAAGAGATCCAAGCACACAGCATCTTCTCCAGGCAGAGAAACAACACTTTTCTCTCCTGGCCAAAATAAATGTGTGTGTG
Source organism: Gavia stellata (assembly GCF_030936135.1). Taxonomy (NCBI): domain Eukaryota; kingdom Metazoa; phylum Chordata; class Aves; order Gaviiformes; family Gaviidae; genus Gavia; species Gavia stellata. Next base: position 65,043,084 of record NC_082598.1, on the reverse strand, counting down.
TGTCTGATTGACGCTGGGAGCCTCTGATGATTGGCTCCAGCAAGGTTAGATGTATGGACGGTTAAATTCTATTGATCTCACCTTCATGGGACCTCGTGTTTGATTCCCTCAGTGTCAGACTGAGTGACCTTGATCGGACAATTTAGAATACCAACAGTGCTTAATGTGGACCAGAAATAACATCTGACATGTTGCCCTTCTGCAGGGCTCTTCACGAGCCATTTGAGGTGTGAATAGCTTGGAGACAGTCTTCATTTCCAGCTCTGCCACAGAGGATCACATGGTGTCTGCTGAGGGACCCAGAGAGAGTACATTACTGCTTAATTAAAATGCAGAGCAGAAAAGGGAGCTGTTGTAACATCCACAGTGCTAACGAGCCAGCAAAGGGGCTATGCCAAACCCTTTGGAGCCGAGGCTGCTATCCTGCCAGATGCTCTGGACCCTCAGCTGCTACCGACTCAGCAGAGTTGGGTGACTCCGTGTCCACTGGAAGAATGAGCACCTGCAGGCTCAGGTCCAGCAAAGCCTTTTTAGGTGGAGACCGGGGTAATTAAAAGCTGAAAACTGATTCAGCATTTACATTTCCAAAAACCTAAACTGGTTCTAAAAAAAGAAGAGTCAAGATAAACAGGCAATCGGCCAACAAGTGGCTCCAGAGGAAATTAATTCCACACAGGCTTTGCTGTAATACGTTTGTTTCTCTTACTATAAAATACATGCATTGTTCTATCATCAAAATTAGATTTTCCCTTTAGCTAGTAATTAAACCCTAATCTCATTTACCAGGAGATGACAGGGGCCTCCAAGCAGAGCTTACAGCCCTGCTCCTCTTCCCCTGCCCACCTCTCTCCACCTGCTTTTGCAGACTTTCCTCTGCATTTTAGGGTCTGTTCTTGAAGGTGCCATGCATCAAGAAGGGCCACACTAAAGACTTCTTGTTACTTGCCAAGAGCCAGCTGTGAATGGGCTACCCCAATGCCCAGGTCTTCTCCCCCAAGCCCTCCTCATAACCATAGCTAATTTCCACTTCCCAGTAGGTTGTCTCCTCTGAGACAGATCCCAATGCCCTAAACAAAACTGTTTATTGAGGATCTCTACTATTTGTAATAGCAGCACTTCAATGCACAATGGCTAACTTTGCTCGGTTTCCTAAGGCATTATGGAAAACCCATTTGCTACTGTAATCAAAACTGCCCAGACTAGACTTTTGTACTATGCAGAGAGGCCACAGCAGGAGGAACTGCTAGAAATGTGTTTATAGATCTGCTCCAGCAGGACTGCATGATTGGCTTGGAAACCACAGACCAGCGCTGGGTGGCCCTGCTCCCAGGGGATGTTCAGACAAGTCCTCCCACCAACACCTACAGCTGTACCCAAAGCTGCAGCAGAACCTGCCATTTCGCTGTAAAACACTAAAGAGCTGTTTGGCGAATGTAACGTGCAGTTGAGCAGATGAAAACTCACTTCACCAAGGTGGTAATTGCCTCAGGCCACGAAGGTCTGAGAAAGCAGCTTTCCACACCAGCTTTCCTGGAGAATGCTGCCTCTTTCCCAGCATCAAACTGGTGGAGATCACCTATTCCCTGCGCATCTAGCCTGACCACAGCTGGTAGGTGTTCTTTCCACAAGGGAAAGTTGAAAGCAATTCGTCGGATGCCAGGCAAACAGCTTGGTCTTTGCAAAGTACAAACAGGACACTGGGAAGAAGAGCTTCAAGGAGAGGGTAGAGGCGCACATACCTCATCTGGTCCACGTGGCTGTCCATCAGGAAGGACCAGTGGTACCGGACAGGAAGTGGGCTGCAGTTTGTCATCCTGACATAACGCACAGCTTCGGTGTCATTCAAGAGGCACCCAAAGTCCACGGCCATGGTCGGGAAATGGAGGTTGGGGAAGTAGACTTCTCCCCGAACGGTGACCTGCTCCTCCTGAGGGTGCTCGAGAAAGCGTATCTTCAGAGCCTTCTCTGCTACCCAGATATTCAAACCCTCTTCATAAGCAGGGTTAAATCTGATGGAGAGATGAAGTTCCTCTCCTATCTCCAGCTTCATGGGCTGCAAGGAGATGAAGAGTATTAACCACCAGTGTGATGAAGTCCCAAGGTCTGACGGCATGAAAATGTAAATATTCAACGTGTGACCCCAACGTGGCCTTCTCAGTTCATCCTTCCTTTTCTTCACAGTGTGCGCCTGCCCGCAAGCACCACAACACTCTGGTCTGAGACTATCTCACGCTCATGCCTCTGGGCTCTGAATCCATACAAGAGGGAAAGAAATATTGTCCTCCTGAATTCTGGACCCACAGAAGCTATACGCTAAATACATAACCAAACCAGCACTCTCGCAAGCCCGGGCCTTTTGCCCCAACTCTAGAGGAACATCTTTTTCCTCACAGCACAAGCGCAACGGCATTGCAGCCTCACCCTTGCAGGTGCTAGTCACTGGCACGGCACAGAAATGGTGGCCGTGCCTACCACAACACGTTTAGCAGAGTCCATACCCAACACCTTCCACCAACAATGGGGCAGGTGCCAGGGAGCAGCTGGAGGAGCATCCTCAGCCTTCCTGAAAGCAGGGCTGCCCTTGAAGGGAGCAAGCTGCTCTTGAGGTTATCCAAGGATGGCTGCTGGAGAGCTAGGATGGTTTCCAGGAGACACCTTTACTACATGGCGTGCCCAGACCTAGTTGCACGCTCCCCTCTCCTCATGGCTTAGAGCCAGGACGCATTTCCCCAATTCAGATGATATTTCGTTTCCTTCAGCAACTCGTTTCAAATCTAATTTAGTTCAGGCCAGTCTACTGCTGATTCTAAAGAATAAACCTCTCTACCAGAGGACCTCCCAACAGAAATGCACCACCACTCTCCTCCCTCTTCAAACCCCACCAGCAGGAAGGTCCACGGCTGCTCACCTGAACATCTGCGGGGAGGGGCTGCCGGTCCGCATCGCAGATCACGAAGGGTTGCTCCAAGGCCAGGACAACGCTGAGTGGCAGGGAGGACATGTTTTTTAATGAAAGAGGCTGGTACTGAAGAGTTAGGACATCACTGGGTTGCTACAGAAACAGGAGACAAGGAAAAAAAGCAACCTGAAGCGGCCACGGACCTCCTTCCCCTCTCTGATGCATTTCAAGGTTTTCAACCCCAAAAGAGCATACATCTCTATTTACTATTTTTATTCACTTCTACCCTTCTAGAAAGGTTTCCTTGAAGTAGATCAGATGCTTTTCGTCTTTAGAAACTAGAGCATCCCCCGGGGGACAGGGAAACAGTCTCACGTACAGATGGGGGGATAGGACCCCGAGAGGAGGCAGCTGCTTGAACAAGATCAAAAGAGAACGTGAACCCAGAGCTTTTGTCTCTGCGTGGTTTATATAAACTAGACAGGCTTTGGGAAACTACTTTGGGGTGTATTGACATCAATCAGCTGCAGCTTCGTAGTACTCGATAAATCAGAGCGTGTGGCATCAAGCAGACCACAGGCAGACATCAGGCAGAGCTGAAAAGCTTCTAATTAAACCTGAACTCCCTGCTCACAGGATTTTGTGCTTCTCTGGAAGCCTGGGAACCAGAGGAGAGACCTGAAAACACAGAAACTAAATAATGAAGTATCTTCTCTTTTTCAGACACCTCACGGGAGAGAGAAAGATGATGCAGGAGTCAGGATCCAGAGACTAGAGGGCTCCTGCTTTGTGTTGATATTACCATCACTGCAGCTGAAGGACATCTGCGGGTCCTTTGAAGAAAGTGAGGCTTGGGGAAATGCAAAGAGCATATGAAGAGCAGAGAAGGCAAAGAGAGACAAGAGATGACAGTTTTCCCTCATCAGCCTGAGGAGCTGACAGCTCTCTCAGTTTTTCTCAGCTCCCCTACAGGATCAGTGTTCAGACTTCACCGTGCCTTGAAGGAGGATCCTCAAAAACCTCCCTTTATACTGAGTACAGAAACTGGTGTCTCTCTAGAAGTGGCCACGATCCCCCTTCAGCAGAGCAGCTGTAATCTCAGTTTTACATCAGTGAAGTTAAAAACCAGTCCCATCCCTGAAAACGTCCTCACTTACTTTACAAAGCACCTCAGGAGGGGTGAGGAGGGGGTTTAGCATTGCTCAGCTGCAGCTCTCTGCTCTCCCACCCGCAGCCCCAGCACACGAGGGGGCTGCGCAAAGCCCACGCTGTTCTCGTGGGTCCCACACGTCTCACCCTGTGCCCTTGGCTCAGCAGCTCAATTCTGTATCCACATCAAGAAAGGCCGAATACGGCTGGTGAGACTGTCCCCAAGCTCAGAGGAACGAAATAATGATCTCGGTGTTAATGGCAAAAACTTGGTCCTGCTCAAATCAATAGTCAAAGCCCTGAGGACTCGGACAAGATATTTAACTTCCCCCTTTGAACACAAGCACACACACCCCACGGGCTCTCAGTCATCAGCCAAGCTATTCAATGCCAGCATGCAATCCAAAGACTTACCTTCTCCACCCGGAAAGTGATTTCTCTGCAGGATATTTGCAGAATGGGAGCAACGAACTCACAGGTGACGTCCACTTGCATGATCTGAGCCTTCCCTGCCTTGCTCCCCACCATGGCGTGACACAGCAGCCGCTCCTTCACCACCTGCATGCAAGAGTCACACGTCACCCAGCGGGTGCTAGCAGGGCGTCCAGAAAACACCCCGCATTTGCTAGCCACCCGACCGTGGACATAAAGGATTTTGATAGCCTGGATAAAAACTGTGCCATGGGATCTTGGCCATCAACCATCAACAGGTATTACTGCCCTAAAGTGACAGTCACTCGTCTCCTCAACAGCCCTCTCTCTTTCTATGCTACACCCTATTTATGCTGCACTCAAACATCCATACCGCTACACCCCAACATCCACAAAAGGCACTTGAGTCACGTGCTGTCTACAATCGTAATAATCCCTGCCCCAAATGATGCTTGTTTTGATGTGCCCCATCGCTAAGCATAATCCTTACAAAAAGCTGTAGGAACTGATTAAAAAAATATATAACTATATTAAGGGAAACAAGTGGTAGAAGGGCCAATGGCAGCAAACCCTCCCTTGGAAGCTTAGTGGAAAGGATACATGGCAAAAACCCAAATAGCCAGCCTGCCTTCAGGTAAAGAGGGGATCACTCATTCCTAGGATGTACTGTGCCCTTCTAGAGCTGCTTTGAAAAGAAATCTCCCTAGGAAAGAGATGTCTTGCACTCCACACAAAAACCCTCTGCTGAAGCTGGATGCTCTTATGTTCAAGACTTTTTCCTGATTTCTCATGGTTTCACTTTCCCAAATTCCTCCTGTCATTTCTCATTCTTCCCTCTGGTACAACACCACAACCCAACAACTCCTCGGAGTCTACAGCCTCCAAAATCATCTGTGTTGCACAGGCAGTGCAGGCAGTTGGGCTTCTGACCAACCTGAAGAAAATTAAGTTCCCAAGACCCAAGTAAGGTGGAAAGCCCACTCCCAGGGTCTGGGCTTTGACTGCATGAGCCAGGCAGCCACAGCTGAGCTCACAGATCCCCTTTGGCCTTTCCAGGCAAGACACCCTCACCAGTGCCCTGATCACTTTGTTTCCTTTCCAGTACCTTTTTCCCTCTTCAGCAAAACCTTTGGGCTCAGAACTGCACAGGGACAATCCCATCACAGTCAATTGAGTGAGTAATCAAGTCTTCCTCAAGCTGCCACTGGGGCAACCCTTTAAAAAACCTTTCAAAGCACTGGTATCAGCAGGAGCTTAATGCAGATTTAGTCCATAGTTGCTTAAACATCTGTGCCCAGTGGTCCTGGAGCCAGGGAATGCACACCAGGGGTAGCTGGCAGTTTCTCTGCAGAGTTGGATTCCCCCTGGAAAGAAGGGTCCAGGGAGAACGCCCAGTGACCCTGCTGAAATCCCCCCCCTCTCAGCTGCCATCCAAGGGTGCTGCAAGACCTGGCTGCCCTTGGGACACCGGGGCTGGCTGAGAGACTGGGGCGAGCTGTTATGGAAATACTGACAAAAGTCAAGCTGCCAATTATAAAGGTCCCTGGGAACAGGCTCCCACATGGGGAATGATCATTAGAGCTGACACACCCTGTTCGTTTTTTTTTCCTCCAGGACTCAGTGCTAGACAAGCCCTCTGCTTACGTTTGTCTACAGAGGAAAAATGATGCTGCTCCCAGACACTCCCTCCCTTCACAGGTGGTTTGTTTTGCTCACTGCTTCCCCCAGATAGATGACCTTGCATTTTTTAATCTACTTTCTGCCTGTGCCCCTAGTGTAAGTAGAACTTATTTGCCCTGCCCTTCCTTTCTGCCCCAGCACACGACACCTTATAAGCTGCCCTTGGCCCCTGAAGTAGCAATACTTCCTTCAGCCCCCATTTTGGTGTCAGCAAGTTGGGTTTATGGTAGTTCTAGAAACACAAAAAAGCCTTAGCAACTGATGGTGGCCAGCAAGAAAAGCAACTGGTGCTCCCATCGTAACTTGTGGCATTAAAACAGTTTCTGGAAAGCTCTTGCTCATTTTCGCAGGCAAATGTCAAGGGGCTGCAAAAGAACTCCCAGTGGACGTGATCTGATGGGAAAGGCTCAGCCCTCATGGGGGACCTCACCTGCGGAGTGCTGGAGAAGCCTTCCAGCGTCATCTCCACAGTCTTGCCCGGCATCAGCTCCATCCTCAGAGGCCGAAGCTTAAACACGGGGCAGGCAGGTTTGGGGTTCTGGGCGGAATCTTTGCCCTTGGTGGCACCAATGGCAGGGAGACGACGATGCCGGTGAAATGGGCTGAAACCTTCTGTTGTCCAATACAGGTATTGGGTGCGTCGCCCTTTATTCGTCATCTTGAAGTGGTAGCAGCAGGGATCCAGGCTAGAAGAGAAGCAGAGATGGAAAATGTCACGGGAGCTGCCATTTCCCAGCAATCACCCAACTTCAGTACCCTGAAGGCATTATCCAACTGCACACTCAGCAATAAAGGCACCTCCCAAAAGGCTGACCTAGCTCAAAGCTACAGCAAGAGCCAGACCTTGGCTGCCCCGAAGTTTATCACCATCCAGCAGCTGCTCTGGTTGTGCACAGCAGGGAAAAGCTTCGTGAAGAACATTGTGGTGGGTTGACCTCGGCTGGACGCCAGGTGCCCACCAAGCCGCTCAATCACTCCCCTCCTCAGCAGGACAGGGCGGGGAGAAAATAAGATGGAAAAAAACTCGTGGGTCACGAGAAAGGCAGTTTAATACGGCAAAAGCAAAGGCCGCGCACAGAAGCAAAGGAAAAGAAAAGATTTATTCTCTGCTTCCCATCAGCAGGCGATGTCCAGCCACTTCCCGGGAAGCAGGGCTTCAGTACGCTTAGCGGTTGCTCCAGAAGACGCACGTCGTAATAACGAATGCCCCCCCTTCCGCCTTCTTCTCTTAGCTTTTATTGCTGAGCAGACGTCATATGCTATGGAATACCCCTTTGGGCAGTTTGGGTCAGCTGTCCTGGCTATGACCCCTCCCAAGATCTTGCCCACCCCCAGCCTAGCGGTGAGGGGGGAATGTTGGAGAGACAGCCCTGGTGCTGTGCGAGCACTGCTCAGCAGTACCCAAAACACTGGTGCCTTATCGACACCTTCCAGCTACCAATACAAAGCACAGCACTATGAGGGCTGCTGCGGGGAAAATGAACTCCATCTCAGCCAGACCCAACACAAACATCATCTCAGTTGCTGCAAACAGAGCATCAACAGCCTTTGGGGCTTAATAATCAGAGTATTTTTCCAAGGGGCTTCCTGCAGGTCTCGCTGCATCAGACACTGAGCTGGCCTGGCCTGGCTGCAAGTGGAGGGAGGAACAGCTTCGCTGCCATTTCACCTTCCCCTTGGGAGCTGCTGCCTCAGGTGGCTTCCTCCAAAGATGCTACTGGGGAGGCTGCAGGGTATATAGACTCATCTGGTGATCCGGGCACCACCTGCCTCACTGGTGGGATCCCCCTCATCCCCCCATCCCTTAGAGAGCAGCCAACCCTCATCGCCCCCAACATATCGCCCTTTGCCTCAACAGTGCAGCTGGGTTTGTAGTTTAGGGAGATAAATGCACTCTGAGAACACAGGATCAACAGAAGTTTTCCCAATACGAACACGGCAGCAAGACCAGCTCTAGCTGCTGAGGGAACGGAGCGACAACCAGAGATGAAGAACTAGAGCTAGATATAAAGCCAGATGAATATTCAATGGAAATTGATTCCTTCAGGTAAAGAAACACTAACCGCAGGCTAGTCTGGAGTCATTATTTTACCCTCTATAAAGCTGAGCATGACCAGGAAATGAAGAGTTCCTGGAACAGTTATTGTCTTTTTGAAAGGTACAGAACATGTGGCTTACAAAATGCATGTCTGCCATAAGCAGCTAAATACAAACACACAAGCATATACTATAGAACAAACAAGTCTGTGAAACAGACTGTTAAAAAAAAAATAACGAGGTTTACAAGTTTAATATGAAATGGTGTGTGTTGTGGAGAGCAACGGATGAAAGCTCGGAGCAGCTCTGGGGAGATGCAGAATTTGTGGCTCTGGGTGTATTGGGTTTGCGTGGCAGTGCTTTGGTAGCAGGGGGGGCTACAGGGGTGGCTTCTGTGAGAAGCTGCTAGAAGCTTCTCCTATGTCTGATAGAGCCAATGCCAGCCGACTTCAAGACAGATCTGCCACTGGCTAAGGCTGAGCTTATCAGCAACAGTGGTAGCGGCTCTGTGATAACATATTTAAGAAGGGGGAAAAAACGGGAAGCGGCAGCCGGAGAAGAGAGGAGTGAGAATATGTGAGAGAAACAACTCTGCAGACCCCAAGGTCAGTGAAGAAGGAGGGGGAGGAGAGGCTCCAGGCGCCGGAGCAGAGATTCCCCTGCAGCCCATGGTGAAGACCATGGTGAAGCAGGTTGTCCCCCTGCAGCCCATGGAGATCCACGGTGGAGCAGATATCCACCTGCAGCCCGTGGAGGACCCCACGCTGGAGCAGGTGGATGCCCGAAGGAGGCTGTGATCCTGTGGGAAGCCCATGCTGGAGCAGGCTCCTGGCAGGACCTGTGGAGCCGTGGAGAGAGGAGCCCACGCTGGAGCAGGTTTGCTGGCAGGACTTGCGATCCCGCGGGGGACCCACGCTGGAGCAGTCTGTTCCTGAAGGACTGCACCCCGTGGAACGGACCCATGCTGGAGCAGTTCGTGAAGAACTGCAGCCCGTGGGAAGAACCCACGTTGGAGAAGTTCGTGGAGAACTGTCTCCTGTGGGAGGGACCCCACGCTGGAGCAGGGGAAGAGTGTGAGGAGGAAGGAGCGGCAGAAACAGTGTGTGATGAACTGACTGCAACCCCTATTCCCCGTCCCCCTGCGCCGCTCGGGGGGAGAGGTAGAAAAATCGGGAGTGAAGTTGAGCCCAGGAAGAAGGGAGGGGTGGGGGGAAGGTGTTGGGTTTTTTTAAGATTTGCTTTTACTTCTCATTATCCTACTCTGGTTTTGATTTGTAATAAATTAAACTAATTTCCCCAAGTTGAGTCTGTTTTGCCCATGATGGTAATTGGTGAGTGATCTCCCTATGTCCTTATCTCGACCTACGAGCCTTTTCCTCATATTTTCTCTCTCCTGTCACAGAATCACAGAATCACTACGGTTGGAAAAGACCTGTAAGATCATCAAGTCCAACCTGGGGGAAAAAAAAAAAAAGACAAACAAAAAAAAAACCACCAAAACCCACCACACAACAACAAGCCACAACCCACCCAACACCACACAGCACCACGTCCATCAAGCTACATGCCACAATGCCACATCCACACGCTCCTTGAATATCTCCAGGGAGGGTGACTCTACCACCTCCCTGGGCAGCCTATTCCAATGTTTCACTACTCTCTCAGTAAAGAGAGTCCAGCTGAGGAAGGGGAGTGAGTGAGCAGCTGTGTGGTGATTAGTCCGGCTGGGCTTAAACCACAACACTGGGAAAGCCCAACTCATCGGAGATGTTACTGGGGTCCCACCACAGCTCACTCGGTGGCAGTTCTGCAGCCGACACCAACGGCAACAACTCCAAACAGAGCCTGCGGGTGAAGGGGGGCAGAGCACAATGACATGAGCCACCCCAACATTGTCCCCTGTGTTGTGTAGCCAATCTGTGGCTGCACAGAGCACAGGACACGCTGGGCAAGCACCAACCTCCCTGCAACATCCCTGCTGATGTGGATGGCTTGTGGATGCATATTTAAGTTGCTAAAAATCTATCCTAAATGCTTAAGGTAGGATTAACCTGCTCTTTCTAACCAAAAATGTAGGTATCGGAGCACTGTGGACCCTCTTTGCGGCCAGGGAAAGCAACAGGCACCTCGAGAAGATGATGCCTCTCGCCCCAAAAGGTCTCCAACACAAGGCAAGCAGCACTTTGCAAAGGCTTATTTCCCTCCCCTGTTTAGAAGGACGTGCCTGGTTTCAGACACACACGGTAGCATCAACAAATCCCCTCCTCCGAGCCAAGCTCTTTCAATGAATACTCTCAATTTATCCCGCCCAACCTCAGCAGACCTCTCCTCCTCTCCCTTTCAGAGCTGGGCCTGCAGCCACCCTCGCTTGCCCGTGCCCCGGGCTGCTGCTGCGGCGTTGACGGAGGAGACAGGGAGGAAAGCAGGCAGGAGAAACCAGGAAAGAGCAACTACGTCTAATAAAGAGCAGCCTGGCAGGGGAGCCAGGGAAGACGAGTGAACTGAGGGATGATACAGGGCAAAGACAAATTCTGCTGCTCCTCCAGGACTCCCGGCAGAGGGGAAATAAAGCAGCACCATCACTTTACTCGAGGAGTTGCTAACAAGTTACCTCCATGGTTTTCCGCTGTTGCAAGACGATACTCCATTGTGAGTGAAAAAGCAAGCCATGTTACTGCAAAGGGAAATATGTTTATACTCGTGATGTAGTGTTTTCCAGCAGGAGGCTTATGGGACCTGCTGGTTTTCCTCTGTATTTTTATCTGATGAAGTGAGGAAATAAAGGTATTAGAAGTAAGGGCAATTCAGTGACAATGTAGCAACTGGTGTCCATTTTGGTGGCTTTTGAGGGCATCTAACATCTTTCAAATGGCCACAAAATGCTTCTAAAGGAATTCCTGTGGCTTCAGTGAAACAGAGCCAGGACCTTGAGCACGGAAGGAGAACTAGCCTGAAGGACTACAGCAAAACTCCTCCTGGCTGAGCCCACGGCAGAAGCGGGAGCTGAGATGTATCCTACCTGAAGTGGCGTCCCAAGTTGAGCTCCGGACCAAAGGGTTTGTCGGTGACAATGGTGGTGCCAATGCCGACAGCCCGGACGGGGATGACATAGGAACGGCTGTTCTCTATGAACAGGTTCACCTCGTCCCTGAATTTCTCCGTGTCGTCCAAGTTTGCGATGATGGTTACAGACACCTCCGTCTCGGGGGGGATCACTCCTTTACTGGGTTCAATCCTCCAGCGCGAGCGTTTGCCAGCCTGCAAGACAAGCCAAACACTAACTTAGCATGGAAGCCATGGACCCTGGTCTCTTGTAGGGTGCAGGAAAAGGAAGGACTAAAGATATGAGGGTAAAAACCAGAAAGGCTTCATTTCCCTAAATCTAAGCTACGGTGTCTGCAAACAGCAACTCTGCAGGAGCTTTTACAACCTGTAGTTTACCCTCCTTTAACAGACTCACTTCATTAACCCCGTTTTGCCCGACCCAAGAGATGCTCATCCTCAGGAGACTGTTATTCCCGCTCCTCTTTTGGTCTCTCGTTCGGAGTGCACACCAAGGGAAGCTACTTTCTCTCTCCTGGCTTCCCAACAATGGTGGCCGGGTTTGCATGAAGGCTCAAGGCCAGAGGAAGCCAGGACTGCTCAAATCCCACCGTGGCAGCCACGTGCCTGGGGGATACTGCTGAAAGCCTGAAGAATAACTCTGCAAAACTGGTTGATCAAAACCCCAACACCAAAGTCGTCTCTCCCAAGAGTTAGGCAGTGCTTCTCAACAGCCCCTGAAGGACTGAAGCACTCGGTCCCCACTGATCACCAGCTGCAGCGAGGTGTCCCACTGTCCTTGGCTTTGAAACACTTCAGCTGTTAAGTGTTTACAGCAGGGCAGTAAAGAACTAAGCAGAAAGAAAGAGCAAGACATGCCCTGTGGGCATGGCCCGGGCTTCCCAAGCATTCTCTTCCTCTGGTTTCTCATGCACCTTGCACTACAGATGGGGCAATGAGGGGGCTGGACCCCCGGTCCATTTAAAAGCACAGTCGCAGGGAGCAAGCTTGCAGCGGACAAAGAGAAATGCATGCAATGTTCCCCGGCCAGCATGAAATGCACTGGGATGTAGATGTACGGCTTCAAAGCGTCCATCACAGTGTTAGTGGCACACACACCCCACAGTTCAGTGCTGTGTTTGGGACAACAGGCACTACTCACCCAAAACACCTCAGTATTCTAAGAGAAAAGGCTTTTTTCTTCTTTTTTTAATGAAAAGCAATGATGAGCTTGGAGGCCTGACATGATCCAAGTGCCTGATCCAGGTGAAGTCAGCTTGAGTTTCCATCTGTCAGCCTGGTGGCACTGAGCTCTAACAGGACACCAGACAGCCCAAGGGAGAAGAACACCAGAAAACCAAGCAGCACTTCAAAGTCATGGAAAGCATTTTAAATAACCCCCCCAAAACGACCTCTGCTAACAAGGGTAAGACTAGCGGGAGGACAGGGAAGCAGTAACTTGCTGAGCATTCAGGGTCCCGGCAGCGTGGGGAGGTGCCCCAGCTATGAAAACTCCTTAGGCTGACTGCAGGTCAGGTCTGCATGCCTGCATCCCAGGATGGACCATGCCAAAGGCATCAAAATTATTCCAGGCACTGGCAAAACTAATAAACTCAGTTCCAGGCTCTTCAAAGCCTTCCCTCCCCACAGCCCGCACAAATTGCTCAGATAACAACAAAATTGCACATCAGCAAGAACAAAAAACAGAATCATTAAAACAGCATCTCTTTATCGGCACTGTTTTGAAGTTTATCTCCCTGTTCTGCTGTCTCTCCATATGACCATTTCTTTAATAAAGGGAATGTCATCAAAAGCTTGAGATAATATGCAATGAAATCAGGAAATGAAACAAAACCTGCACTAAATGAGGAGAGAAGCAAATATGGGAATGGGAACTGCATGTTCTCTCCTTGCTTACACCGAGTTTGACCAAAACTCTTTATATGCTGCCTGAAAATCACTTGATTCTCTCCAGGGAATCCCAGTGAGAAGATAAACAGGTGCAGCTTCTTTTTTTTTTTTTTAAATAAACAAAACATGGTCTCTTCTACAACATCAGCTCCAGTTGAATCTGAGGGCAGCTCATCCCTGGGAAGGTGGAAGGGGATCTGCTCCCCAGGTGCTCTCCTGAAGACGACAACACATCTGGCTGGATGACCGCTGCTGGAGACCACGCGGCAGTGAGCTCCATCAGGAGCACAGGGCTCTGGATTAGGGAGGTCAAGGATCCCGTCAAAGGAGACAGGAGCCCAAAATTAGGAAACAGAGCACCGTCACTACAAGGGGAAGTCCCAAGAAAGCTTTCCTCTCTCCTCCCTCATTACAAGGCACCAGGAAAACACCATTTGCCTCCCTGCGGTAGCACACAACACACCCAGCGCGGTGGTTATGCAGGCAGAAGAAAGCTGCTGATGATGAACAAAAATTGCACCCTAGGCCTTGTCTTTTCCTTCCTGATCACACAGGTGTGATACGCAGCTGCCTTCTGTGATGCTGAGACATGTCATTCTTGGTAGCCAAATAAAAGATGCCTGAGGAGACAGAGTGACAACAAACAAGTAGGAAATGATCAAAGAAAGATGCTTTTTTCTCTCTGCCTTTCTGCAGGGAAAGCAAACACTTCCATTAATCAATACAACTCTTTTGCACTTGTCAATACAGCAAAAATCAGACACTTAGGGAAACAGGAAAAGAAGATGACAGCGACAGCAAGGAGGAGAAATGGCTGCTTTTTTCAGCAGGTCGCATCAGCCCCCAGCTAAGCTGCAGCAGCTCCTTCATGTTGACCTATTCCTCCAGTCTTTTTTACCACAAAAAAGGCAAACCCTCCCCTTGCGGGATCCACAGGATGCTCTAACAGGGCTGCCTGGCAGCTGGGAAAGCAATCTGACAAGGAAAGGTACGTCAGACAGACACAGGATTCAGTGGGTGAGCACGGGATGACACGCTGGCCCCAAGGGTCACAGCCCTGCAGCTACCCCGGCAAGCAGGGATAAGCCAACCAAGGACTAGGGTATGAAGTCCCTACACTCCACTACAAACCCAAAAAGCCCCATCTCACGGCACAGCTTTGGAGGGGTTTTTTATTTCCTTCCTTCTGGTGGCAGAGATGCTCAGTGCTGCTCCCCACAACTCATCCGACAGACACAAGAGGGGTACGGGGAAGCCTGTGCACGATGAGGAGTACTCCAGGTAATTCCTTAAGTCTCTATCCCAAAGTGAAGTTATCCACAAAAAACATCTCAGCTTGCTCAGATAATGCTCTTTTCTCCCATAAAGCAAGAAGAAAGCTTGACTTGACAGGAACAGCAATTTGCATGTGGTGGTTAAGGATACCACCATGGCCATCTGCATTACAGCATTTTCCTTTTCTGCTTTGAACAAGACACCAGCCTTTTATTTGCCCTGTTGCTGCCCCTTAATCTAATCTCATTCAGTTTGTTGAGCTGCCAGTCAGCATGCTGTAATGTTGCTGATCCAACACTGCTCTGAAAATTTCAATCAAGAGCTCTTTCTTTCGAGTGGGGACCGTGATCCAGAAGCCTAACTGCAAAGAGCCAGGGTTTTGAGATTAGCCATCAAACGGGAAACAGGGAAATCCCAGCTCGCTGTCCTGCGGCAGTCTCCAAGCAGGAAATCAAAGCAGCAGCTTTGGCATCTTCGAGAACACAAGACTTGGGTTCAGGGGCGCAAATGAATGAAGGATGCCCAGGTCACCCACCAGCTAGGCTAAGGGACAGCCGGAGCCAGTTCTGCTCTCAGAGCTACATGTGCAGGTCACCCTGACACCCGACTGCATCTCAAATTTTATCTCCAAAATTATTCAGTCCCCTCTTCTTCCCATCAATAAACTGCCAGGCAGCCTAAGGCAGCAGCAAAGGGCAAAACTTCAACCGAGGCAACAAAACAGCACCAATGGAGGCAGCTGCTGAGGGCAAGGGAGGAGCTGGAGCACATCTCGCCTGCCGCGGTGCTGCTCCCATCAGGCAGGCTCAGCATCACCGTCCCCAAGGGTCTGAAGAGCCCTTGCTGAAACAGCTGATCCAGCAGGTTCCCAGCACCTGCCTCCTTGAACATCTCCAGGATAGCAGCAGCTATCCTGAGAAGCTGAGATGCTCACCATGGGGTAACTCCATGCTGGGGAGTCAGCAGAGGGGCTATGGAACAGCAGAGGCCATCTTTGCTGCAGGGAAAGAAACCATCCCTGAACCACCTCATATTACCATTCCAGTTATTGATTAGCACAGTATTTGCAGAGATCGCTGGGAAGCAGGATAGGATTTATTGCCCAGTCCCATAAGTTAGGGCACTGAGGCAATGGAGAGGCAGATATACCCCTGCAAGCTCCCTGGGTGCACTGCAAGCTGCCCAGGGGAGGGAGGGAAGGCATCACACCCCGATGGCAGGACCTAAACGGAGCTCTGAAGGTCAGTCTTGGGTACAAGCATGCAAACCCCATCATTTATACACCAGTACCACCCATCCGAGGTGGCTTGCTCTCTGCAGAGATGGAAAGCAGATTTTCTTTGTGGAGCCAAAGAAAGCTGCCCTGGGAATCCCCCACTTTGAGGTTATGTTTATGCTCCGGGGCACAGAAACTGGAGCGAACAAGCTGCAAAAGCAGCAAGAGGGAAATTCAGCCTGGGTTAACCAGCCCCAGAACTTCAACCCACCTAGCACAGAGAAGCACAAACCCCCTCCAAACCCTGTTTTCCTGCCTCCATCCCCCCTCCAGTGGGGAGCACATCCCACCCAGCCTCAGCACCCGAGCCCTTCCCGCCTGCATCAGCCCCGCTCCCCCTGCCAGGGAAGCAGCCAAGCTCTCCTCCTGCTAGGCAGCTTGTCACACTAGGCAGCCTCCATGAATTAAATAACCTTCTTCTGCAGCTAGTCTCCAGAGATGCTCTACAACGCTACGGAGTCCACAGACTCCGTCGCTACACCACCCTTACAAGCATATCTTTGGGCAACAACCCAGCTGGGGTGACCCCCAGTAGGGGTGAAACTCACCTCACCACCAGCAGTTGGAGGACAGACCTCACACCCTAGTCTCTGTCGTCAGCTGGAGGTTGAGGCAAAGGAGATGCAGACAGAACAGGGAAACCACAGGGAAACCCATGCCCTTTCAGGAGCAAAGGGCCACAGGGTTCCCTTCATCGCCTAGAGCTCCAAAAGCATGACTCTCAGAGCTAAATACCTTCCACAAAACAAAGGGACAACTTGTAAAAGTGATCCAGACTCATTTCTGCTCAAACATCTACGCAAACTTTCTATTTTACTGAGG
This sequence comes from Gavia stellata, assembly GCF_030936135.1. Taxonomy (NCBI): domain Eukaryota; kingdom Metazoa; phylum Chordata; class Aves; order Gaviiformes; family Gaviidae; genus Gavia; species Gavia stellata. The sequence goes on along the minus strand of NC_082598.1, from coordinate 65,026,561 downwards.
GGTTCCCCAGAGAAAACTGCCCCCAGAGCCAGGCTCCTCTTCCCGCGTTGTGATGGAATATCTCCCTTTCTCCCTCGGGGAGCAATATGGAAATGTTGCATAGAAAGGTCAAGTCACAGGCTGCTATGGACCATTTTTGCTGGAAAAGAGCCCCACAGATACTTACCATCTCTGCCCAGAAGGATGCAGGGATGACAGTCTGATTGCAGAGGCGGAGAGTTTGGGAAGCATCTTGTAAAACTTGGATACGGCCAAAATTTATTTTACTCGGGTGCACGGAGACAACTGGTCCTTCTCCAACGCTCACTAAATGGATCTTCTGCTCCAGGAAGCAGGTAGGAAAGATCAAAAAGAACAGGGAAAGTTGAAAAAGATTAGACCGCTCTAAGGGTACTCCTAGACTGAGGGATAATTAGGGTGGTTTGAAGTTTTCAGTGTGGTAAGACTGAAACAGAAGGCCTGGAGCACGTGTGGGATCTGGAGCCATCCCATCTGAAAGCCACAAGCTCCCGGTATCAGGGGGTAAAGAAACCCAGTTTCCCACGCTTGCTTTTTCACACCTCCTCCACACTGTTAGCTCTCTTCCCTGTACCCTGTGCCTGCTCCCACCCCTTTTCCTGCTCAGCCTTGCCCCAAACCACCCTCCCTGACTTCTGCTGCTGCACAGCCCCACTTGGAGACTAACTTCGTTAACACTCCCAAAGCGACACCTGTGACAACCAGCACAAGTCAGAAGCAAAGCAGGCTCTTCAGAGTACAGATCATGCAAGTTACTTGCCTCTGATTTGTGCTTGTGTGTATTCCTGGTATTATATGAATAACAGACATAAATTCTAGTGGGGGGAAACCCTTCTTTTGAAGGGAAGCATGCCTTATATTTACGAGCAACTCTTTTGTCAAACTTCACATTTCCCTGCAAAGCCTGCGTTGCCTGGCCTTCCCGTTGACTGCTTTACATTGCACACCCACAAGGGCCTGGGTTGAGAGGTTCAGTGGCATCCAGGGGATTTAGCAGCATCATTTCCATTCCTTTTCATGGAAGTTTAAATCCCGCAACTACTTTCAACATGTCAGTCTTCCTTTCTGTTACAGAAAGCCTCAGGTTCCCAGCAATCCTCTGACATCCTCCTTCATGCTCAGACAGATGACAAGACATTTTAAAACAGCTGCTTCAAAAGTTAGTATCATTTTCATTTTAAGTGTAACTAAATTTCATCTAGATTTCAGCTAGATGAAGCCAGGACACTACATACAACGGTCTCTTGACTACATTTTGTTGTCGCTGCTGCTGTTGTGTATGCAAATGGTGTGGAGACTCACATGTTTTCAGCTGGGACTTTTGGCAAAGAGATTTGATGGATATTTCTCAAACATGATGGGCCTGACTTCAGAAAAGCTTAAATCCAGCTTTGCACAAAACATCACTTCAGCATGTTTTCTTATGTGCTTGCTTTAGCAGGATTCAGGGAGGTCCCTGTGTGCTCCTGAGCAAAAGTCCTAATGAAGCAGCGGTTGCTGCTCATCTAATAATACAGCAGAGTAGGAGAGGCAGGGATCGTGCTGCATTTTAGACTGGGCTTGTTATCCCACCTCACATATCCATAATGACATGCTGTGTCAGACACTTGGATTACCACCTAAGAGAATACCATCCCTCCTCTTCTCTGGGCATGAGCCATTGCTCATGCCACGGATCCCTTCTTTCCTTGTCCACGCCAGCCATATATTACAAGTTCTTGTTTTCCCAGGAAGAATCCCTGTACACTTTATGCCCCACCAAGATGAGTCGCACAAAGGCACACATCTCCCCTAGCACTCACCAGCGGGGATCCTTCGCTCCCAAACACCGCGACACGAGCCACTGTGTCCTGCTCTCCCGTCACCTGGGCTTCCAGTGTAACCGGGACCTCCACCAAGCTGCGAGGCTGGATAATCCCGCATGGCGTGGGGCTGGAGTACCACACAGGAGCATCCTTCTTGTGTTCCTATAAGGCACAGAATCAAAACCAACTTTAAAGCTTCCTCAAAGGTCACTCTAAACTCCTTGACATCTACCACAATGACAATTCACGCACATTTTTAAAAATCCCTAGGAGAAAGCAGAGAGGCACAAAAACAGATGCAAGACTAGTATGGGCTTAGCATCCTGAGGGGGTCCGAGAGCTGCTGCATGCACAAACACCCGCTCCTGTGCTGGCAGCCTCCTTGCAGCAGCCTTTCATGACCTTTTAAGTTCTCCTACAGGAAAGCACCCCAAAGACTAGACTATGAACTGCTTCCTAAAGTTTATATTCAGGCAGGTTCCTATTTAACTGCTTTCTAAAGTTTCTATTCAGGTAGGTTCCTATTCTCAGCAAACCTTTAGGTTTGACTATAAACCAGCAAGGTCTTCTCCAAAACTCCTTTTTTCCTAATATACCCCTTGACAACATTGGAGGAAAGGAGGTGGATGCGATGCCAAACCTGAGGAAGAACTGCGTAGCAGCCTGGGAGATTGCTGTCGTTCTCAAGGGTCAGCATCTGCCGATACGGGTACTTTAGAAAGCACCGTCCAAATGTCATGACCGGGTTGAGCACTCGCAGCTGAGGAACGATGCATCTAGACAAAGAGATGACCAAAAGGGAATTGGAGGTACTGAGAGAACGTAGAATTTGTTTACTCCCCAAATAGCATGAAATGGAGCATAACACGTGTCACTGTCAAATGGACGTTTAAGACCCCTACAGCAATAAATTGCCTTTAATTTCTTTTTATACAACAACCTCTTGTAAAGGAGGAGCAAACCCTGAGTCTCAGCATTGTAGAGGCTGCCAAGTGCCCAGGCAGAGCACTGTGCCCTGTCCCAGAGCTGTCTGATGGGCACCTTTGCCCCAGGAGGCTTGCAAAGACACCTTGCACCCTCCTGACGCTCCCAGCAAGGCATGAGCTCCAGGGGAGCCTTCCCACCCATGACCAGGGCTCACCAAGCCTCAGGGAACACAAGACCCCACAATCTCAGTAAAAATTACTCCCTCCTCTCCCATACCTCTCTTGCCCTGCCTGAAAACTCAGCCATTTACCCCAGCAGCAGAGGGCACAAGCCACCACCTGCCTCACGCAGTGGCTGGTCACCCCTTCCCCACTTCTGTAGCCACCTTGCTCCTTGACCCTCACGGGTCCATACACTGTCTGCTCCCATTTGCACTTCTTTTACGGAATTGCAGCCCAGGCACTGACTGGAAGACTCTGCCTCTTGCAATTCAACTGACACCCACTGCAGCACAACAGCATCGAATCTGGCTGCAGCAAGAACAGCTTTTGGCTTAAATCTGAGAACAGTACGTCTCAGAAGGACCAGAGGAAAGCAGAGAAACCTGAGCTCACCTTCCACATCAAGGACTATTTTCCCCATCCTAAGATCTTGCCTCTACTTCCCCTCACCAGTCCTGACACAAGCCCCTTCCCCATTTGCACATGCCTTCGTTAACTGAACCAGACACCAGCTTTCAGCAGGCTGATCACTGTGTCCCAAATGAATGTTGCATTTTGGTTGCAACCCAGCACAAGTCCACCACTTGCAGGAAGAAGGAGAGGCAGCCCTTTGGAAATTTCTTACACCTCAAGCACCAAAAGCCAGGCCAAACATGAATATAATTACTGTTCCCTTTAGAAAAAGGCTCAGCCCCATGCCTGTCCGTTGAGCACAGGTGCTTCTCAACGTGGGCTGCTTTCAAAGCACTGCTGTTCTCCTAGCTAGCTGGGTAGAACTAGCTCATTAAGCAACGCTTCTCATTTGGAGATGGAGCCAGAAAACCGCGTGCAAGGCAGTGTGCTGGTGGGGGGTGCACGAGGAGAGACGATGAGCTGCAAGGGAAGCGGCGATACCTGGCTGTGAGAGGCAATGCCAACACCTCCTTGCCAACGCCGTCCACGTCCACCACCAGTGCCAGCTCGTATCTCTTCACGGTGTTGGAACACAGGGTGACCTGGCGGAAGAGAAGACCATCAAATACTTCATCGCTCCCAAAAGCCATCGTCCATGTGTGGTGTCCTCCGGTTCTCCTTCCACAGTAAGGAAAGGGAGGATTTTGCCCTAATTCTTCTGCTGGTCCATGTACAGAGCACAGGCTCTGCGAGTAATAAAAGTCTTCTGACAAGATCTGCTCTGTTAAATACACCGTGCAGTTATCAGGGTATATGCAAGCTAAATTAAAGCACAATTAGACTAATGCTCTACTCACCACTGTATTAAAATTAAGGGACCAGTTTGTAATCTCGACTAGAATAGCATAAATCCAGAGGAAATCTGCTGACTTGAACAGAATGAGTTCAGCTTTACAGGGGGAAGCTGAGAGCAAAACGTGGCCCAGCAGATGCTGTGCAGTTCACGGCTGCCAGAGCTTTTGCAGTCCCCCTTGGGGATCGCTGCAGTGAATACAGCTCCTCCTGCTCAACAGGACAGGAGAAATTAGACTGGGAAGAAAGGCAAACTGCTTTATCCAATGACATCTCTCTTTTTAACAGCCACCTTCTGTCCTCATCCTTCCTCTGCCCACTGTAAATCCAAGAGATCGCTCTAAGCAGCTCTCAAAAACACAGGAGTGGCTTCTGTACCTGACTATACGGTACAAGACCTTCCGCTCAGGATTTTGGAAACAAAACTGTGCTCCTTCTGAAACGTCCCAGAGTAACCCAGCCAACAAAAGCCTAACACTAATGCATATATCTTACTCGCGTTATGCTGGCAGCACTAAAGCCCTCTCATGCATCAGTGAAGCTTCAGCTCCACCTGCTGAAGCACGTATGGCCGGACTCTTTTCCATACCTGGATATCCACGACCCCCTGGGAGCGGATGGTCCCTCTGCACGGCATGATGGTAAATTCGGTTGGCTTCACAAGACCTTGGGCTCCCCTTCTCCAGTATGAGTGAGTGTTGTCCGACAAAGGAACAAAACTGGTAACACTGGGCTCTCCCGAGCCGTCCCCAGGAATGCGAAGGTTGAAGGTCATGGGCACCAAGGAGGTGTTAGTGAGGCGACACGACAAGGTGCGAGGAAAGCCTAGGAAATGACACAAATATGAATTTACACCCCAGTTATCCCCCTGAGTCCTGGTGTGAATATCCTGTTAGGATAAAACTGTGCCTGGAGTTCAGCTCTTTTCAATCTGAACCACAGCTAGTTGAGAAGCTAAGCAAGGAATTCATCGTCACTTAAGCTCTCTTTTATGCTGATCACAGAGATTGTTTCCTTGGCAATGCCCACTCTTAGCGATGCCGAACACCAGAATTTTGTCTCTCTTTACCTGAGGAGCGCTCTCACATGCCCCAAAACCAGCATCAGTTATTTCTCACTTATGAGCGTACATCCAGACAGACCATTTTTTCTGAAAATTCAGTCCGTAACATTCCCTGTTAACTCCACGAACACTCCCACAGTTTTCAATATGTAAAAGCAGTGTATTGTCATCGAGGAGAAGCTCCAGTAAAAGAAAGGATGGATGCAATTGGCTACTACAGCACGATGCAAAGCACTCTAATGCAGTTTCTCTAGGCAGCATCCTCAAGGCATCTCCTGTTTGGGGGCAATCAGACTCAGCTCGTGACAACCTGCAGCCCACTTCACAGGAGGCAAGCCTGATGCTTGCTTAGAAATTAGCAGGAACCGTGTCTCACCTTACCTAACAAACAGGGACATCGCATGCATGTTGCACACTGGCTTTGGTTACTGCCGCAAGGGTTTACGTCACTTTACCTTTGACACTTGCTTTCCATAATGGAAAAGCAGTGATACAACCACACCTGGTGGGGATGTGCTGCAGAGACAGGACATCAGCCCACAGCCTGCTCTGGAGTGGACATCTGCCTTGGATGGCCAGCTCTGTGAGAAGGAGACATCTCCCATGGCCTGCTTACCAAGCGTTACTTGAACACAGGTGGGGAGGAAAACCAACTGCAGACACAGCAGGTAGTTCATCCATGCCCATCGACAGTGACCACTGCCCACCTCCAGCAACTACTCCAGCAGGGAGGCAGGAGGCGCACAGAAAGGACAAACACAGACTTCACAGTCCCAAAGGAGACCGAAGTCTCCAGATGCAGACAACAGTCAGCAGCAGAGCTAAAAGAAGCAAAAATACAGTAGCTGCCTTCAGCTCAAAAGGCCTTATTAACGAAATCAGATTAAGTAGGATGAAGCTCCTATTACATAACCATATTTCTGCCTGCTGCGTTTCTGGTTTTATTTATTCAAAAGGAAATAAAGAAATAGCAGAGTGGTGATGTAGGGAGGGGAGGAAGCAGCTCAGGAAAGGTAATGAGTTTTCTTAGAAAGTCCATGAACAGCATGAAAACACAGAGGCATCCTGGGTGCAGAATGATAATGGCCCTTCAATCACAATTGATTTCACAATTCAACTTTAGAACATCTCAGTACAAAGCCTTTTGTGAGACGGAGGTGGAGAACGAGAATCTGCACTTTAATGGAGATGCTCTGGACGCTCAGCCACTGGCTCCATCAGCAGACCTGGGCTTTTGGCAGGGAAGGAGAAGGAGCCCAGATCTCGGAGGACATCAGTGCCCGATGCCGAGCTATTGCTTGGGCATATTACCTGGGAGGTGAGAATGAGGTGCCCTCACAGCACTAATCAACAGCTCACACTGAAGGTCAGGTGGGGGAAATGGTGTCCTCCCCTTGCAACACGCACATTGACCCAGAGCAGCTACAGGCTAGCATGTGGCTTCAACTCCCTTCTCCTGCAGTCCCATCCCCTGGGCCCTTCTGGCACAAGGACTTTCACAGCCATTCTGCTGCCAAGCATTGGGAGGTTGGGGCTGAACAGACTATAAGGGACACCAGAAAACACTGACTTTCTGTTCCTTTGGTCCTACCTGACCTCATGATGGCACAACACTGCCTAAGCCACCAGCAGCCCTGGTTTTAACACCTCGAAGGCTGCTACGGAGGAACACAAGTGACAGGTGCTCTTCTGTTCAAGTGCTCTGTTTGGTGATGCACAGACCTCTCAACCTATGCTCCAAGCCCAGGGAACACTCACCGAAGGAGACGTCACCAAAGCGGAGGGAAGGTACGTTGAAATGAAAAGTCGGTCCGATGACACAGCCCCTGTGAGGACAAAGACAGGCAGAGGAGGCATTGGTTTGGTTAAAGAGAAATGCAAAGTGTTCGGCTTTCGTTACTGCTCGGAGGGATAAAAGCTGGTCTCAGAACCACAGCGGGTTTCAAATCAACCCGTCGCCTTTCTGCTCAGCACAGCATCCATGTGGACAGGAGACAGCCAAAGCAAAGTGGTCAGCAGCTGATAGCTGCTGATGTGCCTTAGGGCACCATGTCAGGCAGGGTATGCCCCCAAGTTGCTGCTGGCCTGATGAAGGACCCTGAACAAGTGATGGCTCCGTGCCTCAGTTTCCACATCTGTAACATGATGACACAGAGGTCTCCACACAAAAGTGGACCCATTGTACTAGCTTTGCCAGCTGCAGGTTCTCTGCTTTGGTATTTCTTTGCTGGAACTGGTATTCCCATGGAGTATATGAACATCTTGTCCTCAGATCATCTTGACCCATGCAATCATGAGGCATGCAGGATTTGGAGGCATGATGCCAGGGGAGCTCCCAGACACCCACTGGCCACAACAACAGCAGCAACAGTTCTACACAGCGGACAGCTGAATCTTGGGGGAAAGGATCAGCTTGTCACCAGTGCACCAGCTGACACATCCAAGAGCAACACACGTCTCCAACCACCGAACACGGGTGTCCTGAACCCACCACACCTCCTCACCTGTCCTTAAATTCAGCAGCCAGGCTCCAAACTCCAAAACTCACCAAAATCCCCTGAAATCAGCACTTGGAGCTGCACAACAGCCATTAATTTATTTCATGGTTGATGCCAATCAATGCCAGCTCTGCCTCTTAGTTAAAAATCAAGGACCACAGTGAACGCTGCCTTCTAGTTTTAGTCACAGGACTGCCACTGGCTCTGTTCGGCACATGAACAGACCCCAGCATCCCGCAGGAGGGACCTGCGTTCGTCTGTGGTGTCCCATTTCCAGCATCCCTGTCTAAACACCAAAGAAACAAGCATTCAGGACCTTGTAAGGTTGGGTTCCTTCCCAAGAAGAATCACCTATGGTTTGGGCATCTTCTGATTGCATAGCCAAAAAGCACTCAAAAACTGACTTTCAGGAGTTTCAATCCAATACTAATTCTCGATTCTTGGAGCTGAAGCAGCTCCTGAGACTAAGTCAGGGAGCAAATCCCTGATGATGATGATGAAGTTCCCTCTCCAAGGACCTCACATAACCAGACCTAACTGCCCAAGCCCTAACACCTTGCTTTGGACACAGCAAAGGGAGCAGGCATGCTTTCCGTCACAGCACTTGCCACGAGACGATGGAAAACTACCTCCAAACCAACCATGACTGGGGATCACACTGGGAAACTGCCAAGGATGAGCCTTGCCAGGCAAGCGGAGAAATGACTGCCATTTCTGCTGAGTGCACCGTATCTGTGCTCAGGGAAGTTAAACCTGAATGACTGCCCAGAAGGCTCGAGCAAGGAGCCAACCCAGAACCCTGTGCACCACAGCTGATAACAGTACAGCTTGCAAAAAAATGCAGGAAAAAGCAGTGGTTTTGGCAACTACCGCGTTTTACAGGAGCATTAGATAATGCACTTGTGAAGGGAGATCAGGGTCCTTGCAGAGCACGAAGGATAACGCAAGGTGGGAGAGGAACCACTTCAACACTCATCCCCATTCCTTCCTTCCTTTGCAGCCCAGTCTCCCACCAGCCAGCTCGCCTCCATTCAAAAGAGCTGGGAGTTTTTCTCCATGGAGGACTAAATCCAGTGCTTCAAACTTCCCGACGAGGGAGGCTCAGCTTGACCTGGTGGATGGACATCTCAAAGGCCTTTGAAAACAAACAGCTTGAGCTACGGGTCTGGAGAATGAGAGATAAGGACTGGATAGGGATCCCTGAAACTAAGGCAAGGCAGAAGTCAAGGACGCAGATGACATCTCAGAGCAGAGTGGACTGCAATGGGAATTACTGCTGAGGGACAGCTGTACTGGAGCAGGTGGGCATGCTGGGGTACCCTCAGATGGGCTGCATAGGAGCCACCACCTAGAAAGGAGGAATACAAGGATAGGGAAGAAATAAATAAAAAAGGACCAGCAATCCTCTTTCACTGAGACATAAGGTCTGCACCGAGCTCAGGGCTGTGCTGGCAGAACAGGGCAGAGTGGCCACAGAGAAGGGGAGGACGTGCTGGGCACTGGCAGCCAGGGCACCAGTGGGGAAAAAAGGACCACTTCAACCAGCCCCAAAGCTCCAGAGCACCCAGCATCAGCTTCCCTGCCTACACCACATGAGCCCACCAGCTCGTGGTTAAGACTTGCTGGGACAAGTTCGCATGCTGCTGTGGTCCTGAGAAATGAGCTTTGCCTCTCCTTTTTTTCCCCTTCTCCCTTCTTGCTCGGTGAGGATTCTCTTTTGCAATGGCACTAGCCCAGGGGATGATGCCCAAGTCCTTGTGACAGTACTTGCTGCAGAGCTTCCTGTCTCCTGCATCAGCACGTTTCTGGCTGCAGAAAGGAGGTACCGTAGCACTCGCTGCACAAGAGCCGGGAGGACAGCTTGTCCCAACGCATTAGCATGAGAGATGATGTTGATGCTGCTGCTACCCATTTTGTATGGAATGTTAACAGAGGATTTTAAAAACACTGCTTCTGGCTGCAGAATCACCCAGGCTGGCCCCTCTCCAAAGCCCTCTTGGCCCTGCTGGGTGTTCAGGGGGACATCCCAGACCATCTACTGCCCAAAGCTGATACCATCACACTGTCTGCCATGGCCCAAGGGGGAATGAGCTACCTGTAGCAAGGAGTCACTTCAGCTCCTGGGTACCGGGACAGGGCAGCAGGCATCTCCACACCTTTCCCGTACGGCCTCCAGTCAAACTTTTTTCCAGCACGGGCAGTCACTTAAAGCCCCACCGTCCTCACACAGAGATGTCAAAGGGTCACAAAAGGAATCTGCTGCTGCCAAATTCTGGGCAAACAGTGTCCTAGAAAGTCACAGAGCCACCCTGGCTCAACCATGAAGGCAAAGCTGCTTCCCAGAGGAACCCAAGACTTGGAAAGTTAAACTGCGTATTGAGAGCAGAGGAGGCATGGTCACAGGTGGCCAGCAGCTCAAGGGAGGTGATCCTGCCCCTCTACTCGGCTCTGGTGAGACCCCACCTGCAGGACTGGGTCCAGCTCTGGAGTCCTCAGCACAGGAAAGACGTGGACCTGTTGAGGCAGGTCCAGAGGAGGGACACGAAAACTATCAGAGCGATGCAACACCTCCCCTATGAGGAAAGGCTGAGAGAGTTGGGGTTGGTCAGCCTGGAGAAGAGAAGGCTCCAGGGAGACCTTCTTGCAGCCTTTTAATACTTAAAGGGGGCTTATAAGAAAGACTGGGACAGACTTTTTAGCAGGGCCTGTAGCAATAGGACAAGGGGTAATGGCTTTAAACTGAAAGAGGGTAGATTTAGACTAGACATAAGGAAGAAATATTTTACAATGAGGGTGGTGAGGCACTGGCACAGGTTGCCCAGAGAGGTGGTAGATGGAAACATTCAAGGTCAGGCTGGACGGGGCTCTGAACAACCTGGTCTACTTGAAGATGTCCCTGCTCACTGCAGGGGGGTTGGACTAGATGACCTTTAAAGGTCCCTTCCAACACAAACCATTCTATGATTTCCTCTCGTAGACAATTATACTTTCTTGGCTGCTGCAATTGCAAGGTTCAAACTGGAGTCAAGGTTAAAAAGTCTTGGCTCTTAGTGGGGGGGTGCTAGGATCTGAGCCAAGACAAAGACCTTAGACAACCCCTTTTTTCTCTGCTCCATCATCAAATGAGGTAGGGGGGAGCTGATTACCCAGAGAGAGCTACAGATGTGCCCACCAAGCTCCTATAACCCTCCTCACCTGATAGTCAAGGTCACAGGCTCAGGGGATCCATTCACACTGAACTTGAATTCTTCTGTGAACTGCCCCAGGATGGTGGAACTGAAGGAGATCCGGATGACCTGGAGCCCGTCCGGCAAAACGGTGCCCTCCCGGGGCAGAAAGGTGAAGCAGGAGCCCAGAGCTGTAGCTGGAGGGACCAACCGGAAGAAAGCATCGATGGCTCCTTTGTTAAACAGGACCGCCTGCAGCAGCAAGAAAGCAAAATGGAAATACATAAGGAATCTTCCTTTCTTACACAAGGCTGACTTGTTTTCCCATTAAACAAGTAACATCTGTAAAAAGACAGAAGATGCCGTGTGCTGCTGCTTGGCAGAAGCCAAAGAATATGCAACAGGACAAGTTCTGCCTTTGGGTTTTTACATGCAAAGCAGTGATAACTTCATCTAAACAGAGTCACGCTGGGTTTACTCTACTGATACAGAGCAGTCCACTCTGACTTGCAGTGCAGAGGACCTGCTCAGCATCAGCGAGTTGATTCAGACCTGTCCCTAAGAGCAACGAAGGGCGGTTACTAGTGGGTCATCACACAACTGCTTCTGCTCCTGATGAGCCTGGTCCTGCCAAGGGCAGAACATGGGCAGCTTCCATTGCAGCCAACAAGTTCACTGCATGTAGAAGACCCCTCAGGCTAGCACTATAACCAACTTCAGAAGCACTCCCCAACTCTGCTACTGTATAGAAGTTAGGTTTCTCTTCTTTCTTCTTTAAGGTGATACTTTCTTAGTCTTTGCTCCAACAGACATGTCAGGAAAGAATGAGCGTGACGTGCATAGCAGCTCCATCTATTCCAAAGAAGTTCTCTTTCCTAAATATACACAGCCATCATCTAAGATTTTACCATTATTGGACTAAACTGCAAATTTAGAACCAAGCCATATTTTGTTGAATGCTCGAGAGATCTACTGCCTCGAACAAGTAACACAATCCCGCAGCGTTTGTTGAAATTCAGCTCTTTTCATGTTGGGCGAGAAATGCCCACATCTGCCTGTGAGTACCGGCACGCTGTCCATCACCAGCAAACCTACCCAAAGCAAAGCTGTAGTTTCTGATTGCTGCAGGGTGAAATCCTGCCATTTCCGTGGACTTAGCTATCTGCTTTCAATTTCTTTTCCCTATTTTTTGTCCTTGCAAAACCTGTCAGAAAAACTGAGACAGAAGCATAGAAACATCCTTTGTTTTTCAACTTTGCAGCTGCTGCTGAAAATATGCATGTATTCAAAGTCCACAATGGTAACTTGAACACTACTCTCGCCTCTTGTGTGTTTTACACCTTCGTTACAAATTGCACTTAGGGATCCGACGCTGAGCTGAGGTTTACCTCCAGTCTAGCTGCTTAGCAAAGCACTAACAGCTTCATCTACTTCATCACATTTTCTCAAGTAATGAAAATCATAAATTGATAGAGAGAGAATCAATAAAGTATCAGCATTAAAAATGCACAGAGCACACAATATTTCCGTAAGAAAACACCTTAATGTGTCCTTCCCTGCCATAGTCAAGGTTTTGAAAGTGTCTGGCATGATGTATTGCCTCGTCTTCTACCTCTTTCACTTGCTCTATCTTTTTTTTTGCAGAAGACTTGACACCATTGGGGGGAGGCAAATATATAGAAAGTGCCTTTGCTTCATTTCCAGAAATGCTTTGCTCTTCATAGAGCCAGAGGTGCACCAAGCCCGAAGTGTGGTGAGGGGCTCGTCAGCGAGGGGAAGCACTCCCAATTTCTTTCCTAGGGACAGCTCTGAGCCAGGAGGCTGGACGGCTTTCCTCCGACTCCCAGGAATCGGTAGGATGCACTTAACTGAAAACTCCTTGCAAGGGACTTGAGTTCAAACACAGTAAATTTGTTCCAGCTGCTTTTTAAGAGCCAGAGTGCAAAGGTGCTTTGCATCTAGGGCTGAAACAAAAGCCTCTGAATACTTATCTTTTTGACCCAGTGCTGCTTTCATGTGTCAAGGGGGGTTTTTTTGCATGAAGCCTCCCAGCTGATCTCAAATGGACGTTGCCAAAAAGCAGGGACTAGGGCTTCACAAAAATATACACCTTTCAGACCCCACCAAAAGTATCCAGATTCTGTGAAACCCCCCAAACTTGACTAGTATGTCAAATATTCCCTGCTCACAACTGCCTCAGTTGCCAGGAATCCCCCAGGTCCACGAGGCTCAGCGTTGCCCCGGGAGCCGTGAGGATCCAGCCCAACCCCTGCAAACCCCTCCTGCTCACCTCATAGCTGTGGGCTGATCCAATGAAAACCTTCCCGATGTCCAGCTGGTCAAAGTTGAAGCGGAGCCGGGGCCCTATGCCTTCACCTTTGATGCGCAGGGGCAGCCTGGCCTCTCGGCCTGGGGAGAGATTGCCATTTCAGTACAGTAATTCCCTCTGTTGCCCTGGATTTTCCAGCCTGCCTCAATGCTAGTCCCTGACTCCACGATGGATGGGACCAGCTCTAGATGCTCCAGGGAGAAGATACGGGACCCTTCTCCTCCCTCAGGACATATGCCCTTGGGCTGGTTTCTAATTTAGTGATCAGTTTGCACCCTGAAAACGGGATGCTGAGTTTAAAACACGATCTCTGAATTTCTTCCCACACACTTAGATGAGCTTTGAAATCCATGCAGTGAAGGCACAAAGCTCACAAAACAGAACTGAAGATAAAAATCTGCCATCTATACTGATGCAATCAGAGACAACAGCACAGGAGCCGAGAAGTACGAGCCCAAGCAAGGCGAAGCTCCCTGCTAACGGCCATACGCACATCAACAGTAACCGCTCCCAGAAGAAGACTTGACAGCACTTCCGTTAAGACAGGATGGGCATAAAGCTTGTCTAGCGGACTGCTCGGATTCCGATTCCCAGGGAGGACGTTCACCCTGCTCAGTACAGCAAGGCCTGTGCAACGCTACCCGTATGCACCATAGACTCCGAGCCACGAGGTGACAATTCCCACGCAGGGAGAGAAGCACAGGCTGGCCAGAAGTGGTCTTTTCGCAGACACCCCGCACTCAGCGGGGCTCAGTCACCTGAGGTCTGACAGCATCTGGGGAGCGGGAGGTGATCCAGGATCTGTGAGCACATTTGTAACTCAGCTCCTGCTGCCTCAGGCGTCTGATGATGCATCCGTGTAATAAAGATTCATCTTGGAAGTATATGGTCTATAGGGGCTTAGTGCTCGTCCACGAAAGCTGTTCTGCTGTGTCATTCTTTGGCCTTTCCAGGCACCTTGCAGCAGAGCAAATGCTGGCAAACCCATGGCATGAAAGCTTATCCCTTCACTGCCTTGGTTGGTCTGGGATCAGTGATCCAAGCTTGTAGCCAGGCATCGCGAGGGCTGGCCTTGGACAGGAGATCACCTGGAAACCGCAGGGACAGCGGGCATGTGCCAGCCCTGACCTGCTGACCACCCACCCTTCCCAGCAACTACATAAGAACCGAGGGGGCTGGAAGACTATTTGTGCCTCACCTTCACCATGGGTAACAGAAGCAGGAGAAAGGAGCTGTACCTGAGATTTCACAGTAGACCGCTTGTTGATACACTCTAGCTTCTCGGGGTTTAAAGATCACCTTGATTTCAGCCGAAGAATTTGGCCAGACATCTCCCTCCTAAAACAGAAGCGGACAGAAAACCATTTATCTTTAAACGTTACATGTCTTGTTTTCAAGCACAGCCCTGTAGCCTATATTTAGAGCATCAGTGAAGAGCAAGGAGCAAGCAACACTTGCCAACAACATTTATAAAAGAGTCTGGAAGCAGTTGCAAAAAACTGTCCCAAGTCCCTTACCTTTACTGGCACCCGGGAGAGGCATTTTGTTAAATTAGGGCTACAACGAAGCAACCCAACTGGCAAACAAATTCCAGCGAATCAAGCAGGATTTCTTCAGAGGTACCAGCCAGTCTAAGGAAAAGGGACCTGGCTACACTTCATGTCTGTACATCATTACATGGAGTACCAGCACGCAGTACTGTGGGCAGCCAGACTTCTGCACCTCACCTTAATGCACTTCAGGAGCTCAAGGCGGGGTTGAGCTAGTTCTGGAGTCATACTCCAACTGTAACGAAGCAGGAGCCCTGGGACACACTCCAAAATCAACTCTAATGCATCGCACGATGCCCTTCAGGCTCAGCTCATCAGCTCCCACTCTACAATACTCCTACTGCTCTGACACAGTCTCTTGGTCACACCATGCTGCTGTCAGCTACAGTGGTGTGAAACTGCAGTTGTGCTGACATTGCTGGCTCTCAGCCTTCGATGGGCTAAAGGAGTAACCAAGAAGAGAACACGATCCCCTTCCTTGGTTAAAAAAAATAAAATTAGTTTCACCTATTTTAAAAAAAGAAGAGGTTGGGCTTATTCTAGGGTTCACTCCAAGATGAGAAGGGATTTTGCACTGCTCAGACAGCAGGCATTCTTCGTCTCAGACCATGCAAATACTCAGAATCAGAGCTCTGGTTGATTGAAGGGCATGGGGTTTTGCTTGCAGAAACAGAAAAGCAAAGATTTTTCTGTACCTATGTGCCATACAACTCAAAAAAACCCTGCCAGTCTTGTGTCCAGGCTCACAGATGCCATTGGAAGGGAGATTCAGACATGGTGTAAGTCCAGGTTATACAAAGGGATTGGTGTTTCCATGACTAAACTTGGGCTGAATTTGGCCTCCTTTCCACACAGGACCATTTCATTCTTCAGGTCAATATGTGAACTGACAATGCTCTAATACCCTTTGTTACTGCCCATACAGTATGCGTCAGGTGTGCCCTTACATATAATAATCAATACCTCTGAGCACTCTAAGAACACTTATTTATAGCCCTTGCAGTAGCTCAGCTTTAGGCAGGCTCTCACTGCCTGTCAGGAGCCCGCAGTTCAGAAGTGGTTTTTGTAACAAGCTCTCCCAGCCTCACCAGAAACCTGACCTTTTCTCTCGGCACGTCAAGGCAGCTGATGCAGGGGTCTGCCAAGTGACCTCATTCAGGGAGGAGCAGGAGGAGGAGGAGGGGAGGTTCTCAGCTACAGCTTACCATCGGCTCAATGGTGAAGATATCATCGGAGAAAAGCATGGAGTCTCCTTGCACCTTTGCCCTCTGGTTCCGGAAGGTGCGGGAGAGAAGGGAAAGGCGTTCTCGGAGAGTGGGGTCCACTGTGCACTCCTTGAGGAAGCAATCCGTCTTGACCTCTTCCTGCCTCTGCAGCCTGCGACACAGCCTGCGGCCACGGGGAGAGACAAACCAAACAGATAATTCAATAAGCAACATATTTGCAGAGACTGCCGGGTAAGTGCAGGGGCAGCAATGCACTCGGGGAGGAACAGCAGCACCAGCAGCAGCTCAGCAAGGGGCTGACCCCGAGCCATGGGGTCCCAAATGGATCAGATGATCACTTGTTGCTCCCTGGCGTGGCAGGTAGTTTTACTCCACACTCACAAGTTAAGAAGAGGTTTTGGAAAGCTAGCAGCCCTCAAGAGAGCCTCCTGGCTCAAAGCCACTGCCACAACTGATGGAGAATCCACCAACCTCAACTGCCTTTTCCCACCATAGAGCTGCTCGGGGGAGGCAGATAAAGATCAAGGAGCACCCACTGCAGGGCTTCACTGGCAAGGGGAGAAGCACCTGGGGTTCAGCTGCAGGTTACGAGCATCACTCTTTTTCCTTCCTTTTTGGACCAGCGGGGATAAGCAAACAATGCCTGCTCCCAGTTCCCTATACTGCCTTCCACCAGGGGATCCCTGCTTCTCTGACAGCAGGACAGTGGCCTTAGAGCTATGACCATCCCTAAGACTTCCAAGTAAGGAAGAACAAAATGTCCTGCTCAGACTCTAAGACAGAAACTGGCACGAGATCAAATGTAATTGGAAAAAAAGAAAAAAAAATCCGGTTGAAGTCTACTGTGGGGAAACCTGGTTGCTTCTGAGGGGAAAGAGGAACACTCAGGGTCCAGGCTGAGACAGGCAGCTGGGAAGAGATGGTAAAGGAATGGGCCAGGGAAGTACCAAGAGAAGGTCAGGAGGTTTCCTTTCAACACACTGAGCTTGCACAGAAGTCACACACTGTGTCATTAAAAAGAGAGAACAGTGGAAAACGAGTTTTGGCCTTCAAGGCATTTCTGACCTAATTACGTTGCACTTTATTTGCTCAGAGGCCCTTAGAAAGTGCTCCACTTTAAGGCAGTTTCCTGATCAGCTATGGGTTCACACTAACTCCTATATACCTACATCCATCCAAGTCTGAAAAGTCACACAAGGATTCCCTAAATCACCCAAGCTTTGAAGTGTCATTTCCAATTCACCCCCCCAGGCTGCAAGTGTTTCTCTGCTGCCTGAAATGGGAATTTCAAAGCTTGAGCAAAGACACACTTTCAAGAGCCTGACCCATCTCTCACCACCATGAAGACACGGGTGGCTGAAGCCCAAATGCACTTCCAGGTCCTGTGCTGCCCTACCTTCCCTGCACAACCCTCCACCTCCAAACTCTCCCCAGCCTCAAAGGAAGGGCACAAATAGCTCCTTGTGCTGGAAACCAGGGCAGCGTGAGGCAATTAACACCCTACAGCAGGGTGGCCTCAACTTTCACCCTACCCTGCACATTGCTGGAAAAGGAGCCTGCCACCTTATCAAAGCTGGAGTGGAAGAAACTGCAGTGACTATCGTAATAGTTATGGTATCTGCAGCTACATTACGTCCCAGGTAACGAGTGCTGACACTTTCCTCAGCCTCATGGACCCTCTGTAGCCCAGGGATGTCTGGACCTCAGTGCTTTGTGCTCCCACAAACCACCAATTTGCTATCCAGTCATTGCAACCAACCTTTCCTCTCCAAAACATCTTCCTCAGCTGGAGTATGGGTGGAACTGGAATGGGAAGTGCTGAGCTCCAGTACCCTGAAACTCAGTGACACGCACCCTGATGCTGGGGATGGTTTACTTGTCCTAAACCATTCAAAAGCACCAACACCCCTGAGCCCACACGTCAGTTTTACCCTTGGGCAGCGTATCTTATGGAAGCGAATCTTTCAAACGCACCTCAGCTTCCGCTGATCCTCCTCTTCCTGTGTAGCAAAAGCCTTCCACTGGAAGTGGGCTATGATTTCACTCCGATTGTGGATGACCACGGATCCGTGGTTTGACAGCGAGAGGTAAGTCTTCTCAACTGCCAAGGAGTTCCTGTCTAGCCTGATGTTGACATCTCCAGCTGCTCCATAAAGGCTCGTGTGGGTATCTTCACCTGCAACAAAGCAAAGGGCAGTCTTTGCTCACCTCACTTGCTGATGGAAGTACCAGGAAGAGAGCAAACCACAGGTAACAGAAGAAACCGTTACAGCTTTTAGCTGTATTAGCAGTTCCACGGATCAGCACATTTATCTCATCCTGAGAGCTGCCTGTGTACAGCACAAGGATGTCCTGGACACCATCTAAACCACCTTATTTCTGGGTGTGTTTGTAGAGGTTTATCCCCAAGGTGACACCATTTACAGTGAGATTTTTCAGACGTGCCCAGGTGGCCTTTGGGTTGCCATCCCACTCAGGTCACGGGGAATTCTGCATCAAAGTCATTCAGGTGACTCTGAGGAGTCCCACCACAGTCATAGCTTGACCAGGGTCTCCTGCAGGCACACCACCAGTGGTGGGTCTCTCCTGAGGATCCCTTGTGGCTGGCAAGCAAAGATGCCTGGGGGCATGTGGGCAGAAAAGGGAGGTTCAGAGGAACAAGTGAAGGGACAGCCCACCGCAGGATGGCACGCAGAAGAGAACTTCACTGTGTTGTAGAAGCAGTACCCTCACTTGCTGTTTGTGAAGATATGTCAAAATGAGACTGGTAGGGCACGGTCCACACCAGCCCGCCCATTACAGTCCTGCAAGCCCATTTCTTCAGCCTGGATCCTGTTGCTTATGCCTGAGGGTGCAAGTCTACGCTGCATATTCCCAAGCTATTCAACGACCAGAGCGAGGACATCTTTGCTTTCCACCTCAGAACAAGCTGAAGAGGAGAGAGCCTTGCCTGTGCACATCAACTGATTAATGGCTGGAGTCTTGCTGGGGTACCTGCCAGCATTTCACCCTCCAGAACAGACTCCCACCAAAGGCTCCCTCATTCCCAGAGCTTTCAAACCTTCATTCTTCCCAACCAAGGAACTCCTGGGAGTCAACCGAGCTCAAACGTCACTACCAAGCCCACTCTTCCTGTTGTGGGTGAGTGTTTCCCAGGTGAGATGCAAACAGCAAACATCAGACATGCTCTCCAGAAATGGCATTTCTAGGGAGTGGTGCTTAAAGCCTCCGAGCCAGCCCCAACTGACAAGCGCAGCAACCCGGCCATGGCCTGGAGGGCATCCCTCTGCAAAGGCACAGCCTTCTCCTCACTGCAGGGCTTACAGCAAGGCAGCCAGTGGATGGACCTGCCTTTAAAAGGCTGCCATGCCACACCACAAGGGGAGAGCTGGACTGACTCCTTCAATCCTAAGCCAGGCAACGCAGCAGAATCACATTCATTCTGGGAGCCGGGTTGGGGAATGAGGCAAGACTCGCCCTTAAAACAGTAGATCTCTACGGTCAGTCATTCATGTCTGCACATGGAGAATTCAGCCTTCATGCCTGTACAATCCTCAATTTCTTTGCTCTTAAGGGAGTCTGGAGTGGCAGGGATTTGTGGCCAGAGCTGAGTTACGTTGGGAGAACACCAGCAATGTTTCCAAGGACTGGACAATCTGCCTCCTAGAATGGACAATTTAGCATATAAAAATCACTGAACTTCAGAAGAGTTACAGAGACGGCCATGCTTTATAAGCATTACCTTTCCCCTGCGCTGAATCCTCGGCATACATTGGCAAGCAGATGAGCCAGGACCCAAGAAATGGGAGACAGGCACAGTGCTTCGAGCATGCACAACTCAGGTTTATGGAAACACAAGCTAATCCTCCACAACGATCAAGACAAACTACTACAAAATAAACACCATGAAAACTGTCACCTCACTGTCTAAACCCATGGCCACATAGGTCTTGAAGTATTGGGTATAGTTCTGATCTCAAAAACACTAGCTGAAGCATTTGAAATTAATAGAGAAGGGCAGAAAGTACGATTAAAAGTATGGAGCAGCTTCTATATGAAGACTGAACAGATTTCTCGGTTGAGGAATCCGTATGGGAGATAGATGGGAGAGGTTTGTAAAAGCACGAATGGCCCGGGAAATGTGAATAAGGAAAGACTTGTCATGATTTGTCACAAAACAGGAACCTGAGGGCCTGAAATAATCTTATTGGTCAGAAATTACACAAAAGTACTAGTACTTTTCCAGGGAAAAGTTAGTACTTTTCCAGTACTCTTTGTCAGTAAGAACAAGAGTCAAAGAAAGATCTAGCCCTCGGAATACCCTATAGATTCTCTAGATGCATACAAATGAGGCACTTTTTTGTGCTTCTCTACCCAAAATTTCAGTAGTTCTTTCAAGAAAGCGCTACCCATCCCATGAGCTTCTCAGAGTGAGCATAAACCATTCTCTGGGAATATGTCATTAACTGACAAATATTGAACAAAGCTGTGACAACTCATAAAGCCACAAAGAGCATTTGGAAGATAAAGGAGCATTTTTGTAACTCCTACAAACTCGAGACAACTAAAATGTTCACTGCTGGGCTAAAGCATCACACTATCACCTGGATTAGGACATCATGCTCCCCAGGACCAACAGTCAGGAATAGGGACAAAACAAACCTCTCTTTCAAGCAAGAGAAAACGCACACCAAATGCATACATGCAACCGAGAAAGCGTCTCGTTCAGCATCACGAGATACCTCTGCTGAACCAAGGCCGACAGAAGCATTTTAACATGTCGCACCTTTTTCTTGAGTTTTCCCCACTTACTCTTAAAGTGACTTACAAAGCTGACGGTATTTCTGTGGCCTGATCTTGGCTTCTCGTACCCTAGCATACATTTCACACCTATCTCGGGAGGCACTGAGCACTTCCTGCCAAATCCCAAGAGCCCTCAACTCCTGGCTACTTTAGTCCTGATGTTGGGAAGCATGGGCTGTAGATGGGTAGAGGGCAACATGGAAAAAAAGGTCTGTGGCAAGACGATGGAGAAGCAGTACATGGGACAGAGGTGTGTAAGAGACAGCAGGCACTGGAGAGAGTCTGACAGAGACATGTGTTCCCCACATTATGCTTCAAACATAGCGTTGTCATGGACTAAAACTTCATGTGTGCATACGCATGCTGCAATGGAGAGTCGAGGTTTCTCTCTCCTCCACTCAGCAACTCCCAGAAAAACAGCATTCCAAAATCTCATTCCCATTCAAGGGGATCTACTTTAACAACCCCCTCAACACCAACTACTCTTCACTTTTATCCAAGGTAAAGCTGGGGCAGGGCAGGTACACCTGGACAGGGAATTGAGGTGGCTGGGACAACGGGGAAGGATGGCAGAAGACTGTCACGAGAAGGTGCTGGGTGCAGAACACCATGCTGACACCAGGCTCCCCCAGCGAGGGACCAGTGCACAGGACATACAGAACAAGGACAGGCTCAGCCTCTGCCCCTTATCTGTTCACTTCTAAGCACTGAAACATGCAGAGGTTTTGGAAGAAAATGTTTTAGAAGTTGCCCACAAAGCAAACTTAACATTATTCTGCTTAGAAAGGGCTCTGCTTTGAAGGACGCAGAGAGCGTGCACCACGCAGCGCCCAGCACTTACCTGTGTCGTAGTGAACTACCAAGGACCTGGAATGGTGCCCCGTCTTCAGTGGGTGAAACTCCACTGTCACTTGCATGGCATCACCAATCCCAAGAGTCCCGACGGAGGGATCGACAGAGAAAGGGCTGCAAGGCAAAGAGAGCTATCAGGACTATTGCGGGAGATTTGGGGACTGTGTTCCTTTGGCAGTCTAGTTCCCTTCAGCTCACTTGCGCAAGCAAGGAGCAAACAAACCACAGCCAGCAGAAGACAAACACAACATACAGGATCAGAAACAGAGCGACTGACTCCCGATTCTGCAGAGATCCAGCCCTCAGAAGATCCCATGGCATAAAATGACCTCATCTCCCCCATGCTCTGCATCCGATTCTCTGCAGCCTCAGGAGTCCAACTGCTAGCAATACCATCAGAAAACGGCTTGTGAAGAGCACAGAAATGGTAACAGCTATTCGCATGCACAACCTGATGCTGATTTCCTCAGGAATCTGTCTTTTCCTGCCACCCAGAAACCTCACCTCAAGAGATGCAAATGTGAAGGCAATACCTGTTTCAATGAGATCACAGCCTAGAAATCAGACAGAGAATAAAAGTCTTTTTGAAGACCTGGGACTAGTTATGGTTCAATTTGCAGAATCCTTTTTTTTTTTACCTTGAAAGCATCCTGGTTTAGCCTAAGAAAGTGCGAGTTTTATCGGCATTTCAATGAAAGCTGCTCCAAGAAGAAAAGAACAACAGGAAAAATCTGAATGCAAATGCAGACTGGAGTGATACCACAGCATGGAAACAAAACACAAAAGGAGTATCCCATTTACAGCCTGAACAATTAAATCCCTAGCGAAATGAAGCACCATTAACAGGAGCATAGCAAGGCGAGTTTAACAGGAGGTCTTCTCTCTGTTCACAAGCAATGCAATCTGGGACTCCGGGTTGTACTCCAAGCTCGGTAACTGTTTGCCTGGCCCACCAGACAGTCTGTGCAATGTCTTGGAAATAATTATGAAAATGTGTTGGCATACTGTGGATTTAAGATGAGCAGTTATGATTTGTCACCAGGTAAACAGCTCTTGGCTGATAGAAACAAAACTCGATGCTTCAATGCTTAGGGCTAAGTCAGATAAAACATGCTTCTGCACAACGGCAGCTGCGCTTCATGGCTCTTGTACAGCCACACTTAGAAAACAAAAGTTACTGGGTTTAGTGCTTTGCTGGTGGTCAATTTGTCACCTTAAAACCACGTTCTGGAGAGTTTTACCATGATTAGAGGACACAATGCGCACACCAAAATAATGAGAACAACTGGAGCCATGCGCCAGCTGAACTTTGCTCACCTAAGTAGTGACAGCTGATGACATTGCACTCAATAGAGCAGTTGGCAAGGACACTGCAAAAACATGCCTGACTTTACTGGGTATTTAGTTTGGTGGTGACAACTAGATCTGGACAGCCCCAAGGAAAACTGTACACCGATTTGCAAGTTCCTGCCTATGTATTCTCCACAGCGATAAGCAGCAGCCTGCTGAAATAGCATCCTGGAAGCCTGCTTAAATAGCTTTGCCAGGCTTTGGTGGAAGCTCCTCTTGGACCCTCACGTTTCACAGGACAAAAGTAAGAAGTCTTCTTTCGAGCCCTGCTTTCCTGGGGAAGAAATTGAGGCTACTCAGGTGCACCAAGTCAGACAGCGGGTCTTTGCTGCATTCTTGACCTCAGCTCCTACACCGAGACCTCTGGGACCAAACAACTCTCAGCTCATTATCAACCAACTGAACTGGTTTCCTTGCAGATGCGGTGTCAAAAACGCATTACCCTCTCCAATTCAGCAAACCCCAAAACGGGTGACTGCCTTCTGAGACCAAAAGGAACAGCACAGGCTGACTGCAACACCATTCACATCAGGCATTTGATAGGGGACCACCGGAATACCCTGTGCTTGTGGCCTCCCAGAGCACGGGTGTACTTGGCTGAGAGTGGTATGCAACCATTTCAGAAGGTACTTACCACCAGCAGGTTGCAAGCTAGCTACTAACATTCTAGCACTCTCCAGGAAACCTAGGAGAGATAAAGCTCTAGGAGAAAATGCCCCCAACCCCTGCACCACAGAGTTGCTGCATTTTTTGCCTGTGCCCTCAGTAGCATTCTGCTTGGGGGCTGTAGTGCAGTCTTGAAGCCCGTGTCTGCTCGTCTCCACTTAAGAGCTCATTCTACATAAGAATATTTGCTCCCAGGGACCAGACCAAACCTACCGGAAAACAAAGTTCCTGGACCATACAGTGTTACTGTCAGGACCTCAATACCCTCAGCTCTGATCGACTGATCTCCAATTGCTCAGAATTACTTGCCAATAGAGACACAGCTGCTGATCAACTCTTAAATGTCTCTTCCACCAGCTCATAGCTGGTCATTTCCTAACACTGCATTTGGTCTACATGAACTGAGCTCCTAGAGCTCCTGTCATCTGCCACGCACTATCCCATACAGCCCAAGGGCGGTCAGGTTGCCTTCCTTTACTTGTTCTTTCAAACTAACACAATTGGTCTTGTGAGATGCTGTGCTGGAGACACCACTGCAGTATGAAACTTCCCTGCAGCTTGCCGAGTTTCACTGAAGGTTGTATCATGCTTAAAACACTGTAAGCAACTGCCAGACCCACATGTCCTGCCCAGTTCCAGCTATGCCTGCAATACAGCAGCTCAGATGCTCTGGTTCTTTTTTGTTACTGCTTACCAAATCTATTATCACGCAACAGTGTTTTGCACAAGCAAGATGTTGAGTTCCTTTACCTCTGAGTGCTCATGCGGTAGCGGGCCTCCCGGTTCCCGATGTTGCGAACCAGCAGTGTTTTCTGGGTGCTGTACTTGACGGGACAGACACCAAAGTTCAGCTGGTCAGGGAAGTCCAGGATGGCTCGGGCACCTATAGCTCGGATCGGCACAACGAACTTTTCCCTTTCCGTGATGCAGGTGAGCTGGTGGAAGTAATCCTGCAGGGAAAGAAGCAATCTCAGCACAGTCCGTTTAGTACCATCCCCACGGCAGAAGGAAAGCTGCTGTTTTCTAGGACTCTAACAGGAGCATTCAATAATATAATAGTCCTTTTTGCCTGAATGACCTTTCAGTCCAGTAGCACGACTTGAACAGGGCTGCTAACTCGCAAAGAAGGAACAACCCCCTTGAGTCACCTGCTTTCCCAGCAAGCTGGCAGATCCAGACAAAATCATCTGACACTTGGATTCTGAGGCACCAAAATAGACTCATTTCATGTACGGGATTACAGCAGTAACAAGAACCTGCCTTGATCGCCACTGCAGACTATTAAAGGCACCACTAAGAACCCAGTTGTGCCACAGGGCCAACTCCAATCCCAGCAATGCAGTGACCTCCTTGAAGCTTGGCAGGAGATGCTCAGGTACATTTTCAGAAGGACTTTGCCACATGCATGATCAAGAGTCAGTCTGGTGAAATACTTAACAAGTTGGACACAATAATTGGTTTATATCAGCTGAGTGTAGGGTACAGGTGTATTTCCCACCCCTTCCCATAGCATTATGGAGACAAAGCTGGGGACACACACCCTTAAAAGGTTATCTGATCCACCTCCCCACCCCAGAACTGGCTCAGCTCTGTACCCAAACTACTCAAGAGATGTTTGACAAGTACTTGAAAGCACTAACAACTCCACCCCTGCCCTCAGCAGCCTGTTCCAGCTCTGCCCTAGGCTTAAAGAGAGCTCTTCCTCTGTGTAATCTCAATTTCCCTTTACATCTCCTGCTAGCCTCAGCGGAGGCAGCAAACAGCTTTGCTTCCTCTCCGCTGCATGGCTGATGTCTTCATCACCTCTCTTTTGTACAGTCTCCAGAATAAGCGACTTGCTGCCTTGCTAGCATGCCTACCTGAGGAAGGTCAGACATCCCGACCAGAGCAAACTCAGCTCTGCTATTCCCAGTCATTGGCTTGCTCAGAAAAGAGACAGACAGACACACACCCCCCCCTCAAGCTGT
The DNA here is from genome assembly GCF_030936135.1 of Gavia stellata. NCBI lineage: Eukaryota > Metazoa > Chordata > Aves > Gaviiformes > Gaviidae > Gavia > Gavia stellata. The sequence goes on along the minus strand of NC_082598.1, from coordinate 65,000,874 downwards.
CTGGCATTTAGCAGTAGGGAGGTGAATCCAATCACCAAAATCATTCTGCTGTAGGGTTGAGCAGATCGATCTCCAGATCTACAGTGTGGCATAGCTGGGCTGGAAGTATCACCTTGCCCCCCGCTGAAAGCAGTGGTAAAACTGATTCGTAGGGCCAGGAGCCATTACCTCCAGCAGCTCTTATTCACAAGTTGATAAAAGCTCTGCCTCTGATCACTCACTTGCTGTCCTGATCTTTTTTCCACTCAGTGCTTTTATCTCGTTTGGTATTTTTATAATTGTTGAAGCAGCAAGCAGACAATTTAGGATTTGCACACAGCAGCAAACCTCCTCAACCAGACAAGATTCAGATTCCTCTGCCCTTGGGATTTCCTGCTCCCATACCCATCCTCTCCAAGCCTGCAAGGGACCTACAGCAGCCAGACGAGGCACAGACACATAGCTACAGCTTTAGCACAAAAGTTAACACGCAGCGCTTACCAACCACCTGTTTGGCTGGGGTTTAAGGTTGCAGTAACAGACGCGGTCACATCCAAGGTGGAAAAAGAATAAAGAAGGATCTTTTATTCTGGGTATCTCAAATATTCACACTGGATATTGCAGAAGGGCTTTTGCTTCTCATATTTGGAAGGTACAATACCAGGAAAGGAACTGCAGCAAACGACCTACAGACTGGAAGATCACATTTCAGGAATGCATTTCATCTGCAGCAAGTCCTTCTGAATTAGCAATTTTGTACTCAACCTTGCAGCCTAAGCCCTCTAAAATAAAAGCTATGGGCAGTCCATGTGAATTTAAAGCACCTATTAGCTGGGTACTTCACATCCTGGACTGTTTAGATCCTCAGAAACTGCATTAGCAAATAAAGAATCCTACTTACTTTTTTTTTTGTTATTTTGGCCACACTACTGTAACAAAGGCATTGTAAATCCAATTGAAATCTGCGTGCCTTATTAAGTCTTGGCATGCCATATTTACTTATCTCTCCCTTCCAGATGCCAGGTAGACAGAGGAGGACGCAAGGAGTTCAGATCAGCAGGGGGATAAAGAAAAAAGAAAACTTCAACAGTTGGAGCCATTTGAGGGAATTAAAAGGAAATAATTTTCAAGTCATTGTCATCGCTAAGGAGCAGATCAGCAGCAATGTAAATAAGAGCCCAAGGAATCAATCCCCCCCAAAAGCAAGCACAGGCAGCCTTCCCAGCTCTGCTGCCAGTGAGGGGCACTGGGACTGCCTGCACAACAGCACCTGGGGAAGGGACTTCTCCAGGTGTGCGAAGACAAGGCTAAAGCAACAAGGATTTGGCCTCGCAGAGACAACTGCGACCTCTGAGAGAGAAAGCTGCCTCTTGCCATTCACATACACGCATGTTGTGTGCTGAGCCCCTTCTCCAGGGACACCCTGGGACGCTGCATCCTCTACAAAGCTTGACTCAAAGCACTTCAGCACGTGCTGCCCCTTCAACCGCGCTCTAGGACCCCAAAGTGGGACCTCGCAGCAAAGTTGAATGCAGCGTCAGGCCAAACCGGGTGGGGGGGGGAAACCAAGGAAAGAGGGGTGCCAGGCAGAAGCTGGCTGCTCACGCTGCTGTGAATCCATGGTCCTGTAAGCTTTTGAAAGCTGAATCGCCCTCCCCTGGAAAATCAAGGCTGCAATTCTCCACTGCAGCACTGCCCTGTCTTACCAACTCTGCTATGCACTTACCCACAGTCTAGGGGTACAGTCCAAGCCAGCTTAAAATCTTGTTTGACTTTGCAACTGCAAACCCTTAGCAGGCTGTTTAAAACCAGGTCTCTAAGTAAACATGCCTGGGTGAGGGAGGGGTTGCATCACTTCCATGCTTTAAAGACCATTGTGTTTAGATGCAGCTTCAGGCTATAGATTTTCATGAAAATACGACTCCATGCTTCATACAGCTCCGCTCTCAATTTCAGGGAAAATGCAGTTCATTGTATGATGGTTCCTCTTCTCTTACTCCCCTTTGATAAGCAGTAAGTTACAAGCTCTGGCCTGCAAAGTATCACCAATGGCATTTGAATTAGCACCCACTGAAATTAAAGCAACTGCTTGTATCAAAGGTGTCACTTCAAGCTCTTTGCAAACTCAGGCTAACATCCATTACTGTCACAGAGATAGCAGCCTTAACTGCCCAGTATGCCAGCAAACTCCGATGTCAGTTTTACTGTAGAACCAATCCTAAACACCTCACTGGGTTCCTTGCAGCAGGCAACTGCAAAGAAGAGATCCTTGTAGCAGGAGGTAGCATAGTAAGTCAAACAGGGCAAGCTCCCTGCTGAAACCATGATACCATCAAGGCTGGAAAATAAGGGCTGTTAAAAGAGAGGAGGGAGGCTGGAGGATGAAGATGGCTTCAGACGAGAAGGGGTACCCCTCCTCCTGCCTCCCTCAGCCACCAAGTCACAGGATGCTTTGAAATCAGTCCCTTCGCTCCAGGTTCATTTTGCGCAGGGCCATTTGCCTTGATCTTCTGCCCCTTGCCTCCTCCCAGGAGTCTTCTTGAAAGTATACTTGGAATAGCTTCCGTGTGCTACAAAACATCTAACGGGGCTGGACTGAATTTTAAAGGAGTTCATTTCAGTAATGGAACAGCTCATCGTCCTGTCATATTTCATATTAATCAATGAGCATTAATTCAGCCTCCACTGAGCATCGGTAATGAATTTTGCAAACCTTACAGACTGAACTTGGATTGCCTGAAAATATTGTATTGCTACAGTGAAAAGAGCAAGAAGACAAAACAGAATAGGCTGTGCTGTGGTTCTATAGTCGTCTTCCTTCCTTCTTCCTTTAAGATAATCTATTGATAAGCCTAAAGGACACACAAATGTCAGTATTTCTGGCTGTTGTTTATTTGCCAGTCAGTTCCACAATGGTTTCCAGTTAGGCAGAGACTGTCAGACCATTGCACAAGGACACCCGGGAACACAGGTGGCACGAGAACACCCCCGCTGTACAACCGGAGCCATAAAACAGAAATGCGTCAATCAGAAGCAGCAAGAACAACTAATTGCACATGTTGCCCAACAGAAGAATTAGCATTTCATATTTGTAACACAAGTGCCAATAAAGAGACATGTCAGCTATTTCTTCACTTTCTGACAGTCCAATCACGTGGCACATTCCCAAATGACTGCGAGACAATAGGAAATGGCTCATTTTTCAAGAAAGGCCTGCATGGCACATGGCATTTCAGCCACTAACAACTCCCATGGTCCTTTTAGTTAGGGCTTAGCTGCAATTTTACTCCCCTGAATCGTGAGCGACTTCACTGAAGTCAGACGTACCCTGGGGAAGAACAGATTCAAATCAAGAGAATTATAGAAAGCAGCTCCACACCAGGAAGACTTGCCAACCTTGACAGAGGGGTTTGTACCTGCATCCCGATTCACTGGGTTGTCCACAATCCCAGTGGATCATGGAGCAGCAGAGAGGCAGAGGTTGTGCCAAGGGAGCACTCATAAGCCTTCCACAGCTAAACCACAGATATTCTGCATGCCAGCAACTGCAAGCCCAACGCAGGTGGCTTTACAGAACCATTTCCCAGAGCCTGCCTCTTCACTAAGGGGTTTTCAAGGTGCTGTACACCTCCTGACCATGCTTCGCTGACTCACGCTCCACCAAGGACGAGACAAAATGTTCGATTTGTACAAAATTCTGATTCGGCTGTATAAACCCCCACGTGCTCCTCACCGAGCAGCACGCACCCCTCTCCCAATGCCCTGCACAACCCCTGCACGGGGCACAAAACCCAGTTCAGAACCCTGCCAGGGTGTCGCCGAAGCTGTGAGGAAGACCTCTCGCTGGCAGAGTTCCCTACTCCAGATGCTCACCTGTTCAAGGGCAAGACAAGGGACAAAGTATTGGACATCAGTGCTCTTGGCAGTTATCTCACCCTACTTCTACTTGTGCTGATGTTCACGTGTTGCTCTGCTGCCTCTCGAAACTTGAAGAGCAGCACTTTGCCGCCCTTCATGGGCGCCCGTTTACCTCTTCCACCCCAAAAATGAACACTAATTTATACTAACAAATCACATTTTAAAGGCACCACTGTACTTTGCAAAGCCTACCTCAGTGACATTAAGCTCTCGTGTCACTTGGGTAGCATGGAGAACTGCCCGAGGCCAACATAATTTTTACCCTAAATATTAATGATGTTCAATAATTTCTCAGTCCCTCCAAAGGAACAGATTATTTCACAAGCATGGGGAGCCAGGCACCACAGGGCATTTCCTCTTCAGTTTTCTATATCCATACTGTTTGAGGACAGGACAAAGTGTTAAACTGAATCTCAGCTGCAAATGGAAGATGAGAAAACAGCTATGCCCAAAGAGATCTTGCACCTCTGGCCTGCTGCAGAAACACCAGCTGGCTCAGAGCTATCCCCTAACCTTGCCTCTCCAACAAAGTCATGCGAAAAACAGTGCTAAGGGGTGGCGGGGGGCTGGCGGAAGGAGTCAGCCTGCCTGTCTTTGTATGCCTGCAATGCTTCCTCCCTTCCCTGCCATGCTTCCTCCCTTCCCTGCCATGGACTAAATCCTCTGTATTAACAAGCCTCCAGGTAACAGCACTGACCCTTCGCATCACAGCACTGAGAATCAGACTTTCCAGGGCCACGGCACTGGTATTCAAACCTCCAAGCAAAAGTATGTGTGGCACAGAATAGGCGCCAGGTGACAGAGCAACCACAATAACACGCATGAAGACACAGCCACACCGGTATTACTGCCCACAGGCTCTGGGGTAAGGGGTCTGCCTGCAGACTGTACCTGCCCCTTTAGTCCTAGACATGCTCTGCCAGGCAGATGTCTCACCGTCATCTGCAGCACATCAACCTCCCGCTGAGTTAAGGACATCTAGAGCTCAGTGGCTCTGCACCAGCCTGGCTCCCTGCCATGGGCACAGCACTCCCTCTCCCCTACACTCGCAGCTGGATCGCAGGCGGGCAAGTATCCTCAGAAACAGCACGGCTGCAAGGCTTGGAAACACAGGGGATGAAAAAGCATCATCTTTGCTCCAGTCCAGAGCCAGGCAGGGAAGTGGCTGCCAGGTGGGAAAGAGAAAACCTCTCTGGATCTACTCATGCCTCTAGGATTTTCCATAATAATTACACCCCTGCCATTGAGATGGCTAAACATCTTATCAACACCCCTCCCTGACACTTTCCTACTGTTCCACGTGCACCTTCCCTCACAAACGCTCAAGAAAGCACAGGGAGGGAAAGCACAGCCTGAGAGTCCCTGCTGCAGTGCCTAGCAGCACCCTGCAATGCCAAGATGTGACCAGCTGCAGCCTGGAGCAGACCTCACAGCAGGGTGTGGACTAGAACCGGCATGCAAAAAAAGCGATTACTTTAGACACAACGTTCAGCTGTGTCACTACTGTGTCCAACGTGATATACATTAAGGTGACTGCAGTTTTCAAAGGTGGTGGTCCTCACTCTGATCAGGCTTACTTCGGGTCCCCCAAATAACAGGTCACTTTTAAACAGACCTTTGTATCTATAATTAGTGGAGCAAACCCATAATTATGCAGCAACGCACAGATACTACAAACCGACACCTTGAGAGGCTGCCCCACCACAGACAGTAGACTCTCTTATCCCTGAAGCCAATAGACATTACGTTAAATGTGCCAGCGCTGAAGGATAAAAACAGTCTGGAACACGGAAGAGCCTCCAGCCTGTGAGAGCATAATCTTCACCATGGGGAAAGAGTTTCCCCCAGTTCTAGATCCAGTGCAACCCCACCAAAACCAGGACAGTTCCACAAAACCCACACCAGATGCCCTGGTCTGAATCCGGCCCTGCAGGTGCAGCTTCCCCTGAAGGCACCAACCTCTTGGCACCTCCACTCTCACCTTGTTCTCCTCAGGGGTGAAAAGGATGCGGAAAGTGGAACGCATGCCAGGTGCTACCTTACGGTACACATCCCTGGGGCCGATCAACTTGAAATAAGGTGAGCTCTCCAGGACGACCTTCACCAGACGAGGAACCTGCAGGAAAGACATGAAACTATGACTTTGCCAGTTGTGGAAACACGAGGAGAAGAGACCTAGCCATGCCCTGGTGACATCCTTCCTCAATCACCTTTCCAAAGCACTTTTACCTCTCGAGGTACATACACATAATACACAAGGGTGGACCTGAATCCCTTCGGCTGGGGCAAAATAGCTCCAGGCCAGAGGCAGTAGGGCAATGCCCTGCTGTGAAGGAAGTGCCAAGCAGATAAGACACCAGCAGCATGGCGATACCATACCAGAATCAAGTCATCCACATAGTCAACAAACCCCGAGAACCTGCTTGCTTCTGCCTGCGCACATCCATGCCATCACACTTCTAAAGGGGGAATGTATCATCTGAAGGCAAAACAGGACGTTGTTATACTGGGGCAAGGAAGAAATTCACTTCTAACATACCGGGTTTGAGCGGGGCAGTCAAGCTGCAATGCTACAGAGTCATGCAGGCAGACCAACAAGAGAAGGAGACCACAGACATTGTGGCCTTACTGGGAATAAAAGCAAGCTGAGGAGCAAAAGGAGGAACATAGGAAAACAAAGGGACAACCCCAGAAACAAGGAGATGGCTAAGAGAATTTAAAGGGGGCTGTAGAGAAGCAAGGAAGAAGCATGATACTCTACAAGGAAAGGCTGATGCAGAAGATCAGAGCAGTCAACTTACCACAATAATGGCAAGCCAGACGACCCCCCAGGCTGTGCCTATCAATTATGGGCTTCAAAGGCATTTTCTGCCTTGAGATGCATGACCAGCACTGACTCACAGTGTGGTTTCATTATTAAAAGCCAATCTCAGCTCTCCGGAGCCTCTTGCTGCCTGCTGATTGTAGCCAGGCAGCTGCCAGTGCAGGCAAGGCAGATCTCTGGGCATTCCTCCCCACACCCGGGAGTCCCTGCAGGCACCCTGCTGCAAGTTTCTGCCCTCTGGGATGCCACAAACACAGAGACTGCACACAGGCATTTTCTAGCACACGGATATCAACCCCTGAGCACCAAACCTCATCTCAGAAAGTCTAAAACAGGTGATTTTGACTGACAGGCAGCTTCACTGAGAAACAACGAACCCACATGAGGCTTGGCAAAAGTGGAGATCCATTCTGCACCACCCACCCGAGCCTGATAACCCACGGCTGAGGCAGTCCTGAACTCTCCAAACACTCTTTCCTCCCAGCAATGCCCTGGGGCAGCGAGTTCCCAGAGCCAATTTCACACTGCAGACAAACATTTTGGTCACCAAGTCCCTTGGGAGATGAGTTAAGACCTTCAGCAAAAGCCACCCAGAAGACGTGAGGAGCAGCCTGAAGACAGAAAAGCACTTGTACAAAACACAGGTACAAACAGGAAGTATGTAGCAAAGCGCTTCTGTATTTGAATGATTACAGAGCCTCTCTTTGGAATACACTTTGCTGTCAGCTGGATTTTGATGGAGCAGACAGCACCAGGCTACCATGCAGTATAAGTCAGTATGATTCAGAAGAATCTGGGAAACTGGTGAGAAAACTGAGACAGAGCACATGTTGCTTTTCTCTAGGACATTATCAAAAGCCAACGAAAGTAAAATATAATAACCTCTCTTAGGACTATCATCTCTAACTTTGTGTACTTAAATATGCCAAGGATTTTCCTTAGAGCCGATCTTACTTTCACACCAGCACTATCCAATGGTTGAGGTCTTACTAGCTTCAAAACTAATTCATTTTGGAAAAAAAAAAAATCAGCAGTTCACACATTGCCTCCTCTTTCCAGGGCATACAAATCCCAAGGTGCAGCTGTACAAGTTTATGATTTTTTACTGGGAAAGGCAGAAATGTTGATGCAGATGTTCTTTTCCACTTGAGGAAGCAGGAATAGAGCAAATTAACTGTTTGCCTGTTGGCTGGTACTTGGCAAAGACAAACATTTTGAAGTGCCACTTGGATAACGGAGCACCTGAAGCCAAAAGACTTAGTGGGAATGAAGCAAAGCCATAGGGAAAGAGAAACTGAGGCACACTTTAATCAGGAAAGGATACCTACAGCAAAGAGTGCCCAGAATCACTGTGGACCACATAAATGGTATCCATGGGGCATGGGCATCCACGCTGCATCTTTCCAATATCCCCGAGCTGAACGCCAGACCAGGAATGGCGCAGCACTCTCCAGGAATAACTGAGGGACCACGCCTGCATCCTCCCTTGCCAAAGGGTCTCCTTTTCAACCGTGTCCCTGTCAAAACCTGTCATCTCACAATATACTTTGACTTCTCTTGCTTTTCCTCCACCTGCCATATGCCCCAACAGCGCTTTTTTGTCCACCTGTTTGTTTCCCCCAACAGGGAGATTTGGAGAGGTGGTTAATTCACCCGCTCTCGTGCACACTTCCATCTTCCCATCCTGCCGCCCTCCTCTCATGGATACGTCTTACTCTTCAGTACACAAGACTGTCTTTAATTACACCTTTCTTTTTCTGACCCTTCTCTGCTGCCAGCACACTTACTGCTAGGTGTCAAGAGAAACCCTTGCCTGTACAATGTTCTCTCCCAGAGCACCTTCTAACTCAGCTCCTTTCCTCGCTCCTCTCTTTTCCCACCACCTTGCTCTTGGCACATGCCTCACTTCATCAAGTATTTCCCCTACTGAAATTCAGAAGGTCTCAATTCTCCTCTTTACAGTGGAACAAAATTGCTGACGTTTTTCAACTTTTCCCTTCTCAACTTCCTTGGGAAATCTCAAAACGATCACAATTTTTTCAAGTAAAGGTGGAGACCTTCAAGAGCATGTTACTGTGGATGGGCTGTGGTTCTCCAAAGGGAAAGCAGAGAGCCACGTTGCCTTAGAAGAACCTGGGCAGAACTGAATTAAACTTAGCAGGAGCCTAAAGTGGCCCCTAAAGGCCTCCCACTGCTCCTGCTAAATCAGTCCGCTTCCACTGCTGTTTCAAAACACCCCTTCTGGAGTGCTAACACCACTAATTGTAACTTATTCCAACATAAAGCGGAGAAGACTCAACCCCTGTGCTCTGACAGTGAGCTGCAGAGGCAGCTAAACAGGTTGTGAGAGGCAGAGATGCCCTGCCAGAAACCAAGGTTAACCAAGGAGCCACCAGGACACGATACACACTCGAGGTAAAGCATGAGGGTAGGTACGGACTGTACAGCCCTCGACATTCCCCTCAGTCCGGGGATTTCGAGAGGAAGGATGCTCACTAGAAAAGCTCCTTTGGGCTAGATACCACCAACGCATGGCCAAAATCAGGGGGAGAATCTCCAGCATGGGAAGATTTCCACCAGCTTGCAAAATAAAGGTGCTGAGACATTTGATTCTGACGTGCTGCGCTGCAGCAGATAACTTGCTATGCTGTATACCACGTGAATTACACTGCTCTCCTCTTCCAGCACGGCATTAAACCTCCACGTCCCAGCACTTACCTTGTCGGTGTTCCTCAGAATCAGCGGCGCTTCATAGACCTCGCGGGGGACATAGCTCTGAAACACCACCTCTGATGGAAAAGGCTGAAACAAGCTCTGGTCCAGGTCAACTGAGGAGAACTGGAGATGCAAGAGAGAGCAGTGAGAGGTTCAGCTGTTGGGAAAAAGATTCATGAATGAGATTCCTACATTGATCTCCCGGGAAGTACAGTCTCTTGGTGAGTACGTCTGCCCAGCTCACACTAGGGAAACAGGAGCTCACCCACCTGTGTTCTGAGCTCAGCAAAAGTTTCTGGGCCACGCTGAGCGCGCTCAAGCTAATAAGTTCCTTTGGGAGGTGTTTCTCCAGGTTTCCTTCTCCAAAATGCAAGGCAGCGCTTACCTCCAGCAGAGCCCTGTGCTAACGGGGTCACACAGCTCCGGAGCACTTACTGAAAGAGCCATGAGCGCTCACGGAGAAAGCGAAACCCAAGAATTTACGTGAGACTCCATGGGAAACCATTTCGGGATGATCTTTGCTCTGAGACAGAGAGACCAAGTCCCACACATCCCCAGATATCATTTTTTGATACAGAGCCTAGAAATCAGTAAGAAGAGAACAGTACCAGAGGAGGTAAGGCCAACAAGAAAGTAACAGTAGTTAGGAAAAAGACATGTGAGGGGAACATTGGATGGTGATAAGGTTCAGCTCTTTTCTCAGCATTACTGGGCAACTTGAGTAAGACTGGACTTGAGATCTCCTTTTGCCATGAGCTTTAAAAGGGATGCTTTACTGTATTCTATTATTGCTCTTAATTAACACCACTGCAGAAGCATGGCTGAAAACATACACAAACAGCAAATGCTTACAGAGCAGAGGCATTACTTTGAGGAAATTCCTCCCTGCTTTGTCTCCCCTCTTCCAGCTGCACTGCTCCCCCTCGAAAAACATGGGCAGGTCTCCATGTGTGGCGGCGGCACACTGCCAGTTAGTTGTGCACTCGTCTGACGCATTGCCAGCCTCCTGTGCTGTCTAGGGCAATCCTTAACCAATTCGTTACAGGTCTCTGGCTGGCAATTTTCCACTCAACAGCCTACTTCAGCAATCTACCCATTTGGACTGCGTGTTGTACTGAGCAGTCCTGTAAGAAAAGCAGCTTTAAAGTAAACGTTGATCCAGATAAAGCACCTCCACATCGCCTCTGCCCGGCGTGATTCCCCTGTATATCTGGCACCCTGCAATTTCTAACACCCTGCAAGGGTCCCACACATTGTTCCAACCCAAAGCATTAATGCAATTGGTTTTGTTAAATCTTGAATAATTACCGTAGGCCCTCAGCTTTCAAAGGCCAATGCTGCCACCGTTGAGGGAGTCCTATGGCCCCAAGCATTTGACAGCAACTGTACCGAAGCGAGATATGACTATTTCAGCAGGAGGATGGAAAATGGCAAGCTCGCACCCTGGTGTCCTGCCCCAGCCTTCCCCCAGTATCGGGCTTTAGCACTGGTAGCTAAATTCCAGCAAAACCCACCAAGTTCAGCAGAGGTTATTTGTATTGGCTACTAAGCATATCAGGACTTCAATGTCTCATGGGGGAAAAATGTTTTACTTTTCCCCCAGCAGAAGGAACTCCACCACCACCAGCAGTTCACAGAATCACTAAGGTTGGAAAAGACCTGTAAGATCATCAAGTCCAACCACCAACCCAACCCCACCATGCCCACTAAACCATGTCCCGCAGTGCCATGTCCACACGTTCCTTGAACACCTCCAGGGATGGTGACTCCACCACCTCCCTGGGCAGCCTGTTCCAATGCTTCATTGCTCTCTCCGGAAAGACATTTTTCCTAACAACCAACCTAAACCTCCCCTGGCGCAACTTGAGGTCATTTCTTCTTGTCCTATCACTAGTCACTCGGGAGTTGGAAAGGACAACAGGACCTAGTCACCGAGGTATTCAGAGAAGCTGGAGTCAGGCCTGTCACAAGCACGCACCCTCTTCAAATGTCACCCACAGCAAGGAAAAGGGCAGGAAAAGGCTACCTTTTGATGGGAGGTTTCACTCATGTCTAGAAGCTGGATAATCCGGGGCCGCCTCATCTCCCCAGTGCTGGCCAGCCTCTGCTCCGTGGTGAGAGACATCTCCTTCAGGAAGGCCGAAGGAGTCAGCTGAAATGCAAAACACCAGCAAGAGTTACACAGATGCCTTTGTTCAGAAAGGCTTTTCTTCTTCAACTGCCACTGATGAATAATTTGTGATCACAGCCACTAGGATAGTCCTGGAAGTCCCCTAAGTTACCTGCTGAAATATTTAACATCAGTAAATTAATGATATAGAGCCGAACACACACGCTCTAACCAAGTGGCTCTGCCCCGCCGTTAGCTTCTCCTTCGTGATTTGATGTGACATGTTTGGGGATCTCTGCTCTTCGGGCATTTGTTTTCTTTTTAGTTTTGCTGCATTGAGCCAGTGACCTTTGAAGACAGTGGGGATGAGTTATCAGAAATCCCCAAACTCTATCCTTGCACAATTCTCACAACCAACACGTGTGTGATGTCACAGCTGGGTGAGTCAGAGGAAAGCAGAAAAGCAGCATTGTGCCAAGACTGACGTGGAGAGGAATGGGCCCAAGTTTTAGTTATTTCTTCTTAATTAGCACTTGTTTTCTCTCTGTTCTGGCCTCACAGACCCCTCTGCAGAAGTACACAGAGATATCTCATTCACAGACCCTGAGCACTAGGTCATCTCCAGTCAAGTGAGCTCCAGTCAGCAAAGGGGACATCTTGGATGGGAAGGAGGAATCGCCCTGACTCCACTGCTGTTTGCAGGGCTGGATCCGTGCTCCACACAGGATATGAGATACAATTACTGTTTTGCAACCTGTTCTGTCTGGGACCAGCCACGTCTTCAGGCAGAGCTCAAGCAGCCCACCACATGCCCGGCTGCCTGGAGGGCAGGTACGGTCAGAGCAGCACTGGCAAGTATGCCTACGTGACAGAAGATATTACTGCCCACACAAAGAGGATGGAACGAAGCACACACTCACGCTTCAGCTATGCCAGTGCAATGCCCAGGACATTCATTTAACTTGGCCTCCAGGCAAGACTCTGGACTTTCCCCAAAGCAGCACGCACTCCATCCCCCACTGCACCATGACAGCCACCTCCGGCAGAAGCCGGGCAGCAAAGCGATGGGGAGGTGGGGTCCAGCTTCACAGTGCTGCTAGACAACAGGAGGGGAAGGCGAAGGAGGGACACAGGGGGAGTTTCCAGCCTTAACACAGGTCCTGCCCAGCCACAGCAGGTACTTACAGTTACAGACTCCTCTGTCTCTCTGACTAGCTTTGGAAAACGAGGTGCTACCACTTTGCTCTGGAATCCATCAGCCATTTTGGAGGACCCCATGGACAGATGCATCTTGCCAGTGGCCATCTCTCAGCTCACCTGGAAGGAGCAACAACGGAACTTTGAAACTCTAGAATCCCATTCACGGCAGAGCCAGAGGACACACCCACGTCTCCAGGCTGCAGCATCCTTCCGAAGTAGAGAACTTAAGGCCTCCCCACCCTGTTCCGTGATTAGACCGTATTTAAGTGGCACAGTCAAGATTCATAGCAGTAAAACCCCAGAACAAACATTCCATGAGCCAAAACAGCCTTTTGCTGTGGGTGCAGTCCCACGAGCCACAAACACACACCAGGGCCTGCTGGCATTTCTCACCTTCCCCCGCTTCCATTGCTTTTGGAATCCCATTTACTGGCATTATTAACCCAATCTCTAGTAGTAGCCAAACTGGCCTTTATTCCTTTTTACAAGTTTTCCGGTGGGAACAGAAGGAAGGTAAATGTCACTTAGCTGCTTCATTTTGCCAGGGCAGCTGACCTGATGTGACTGTGTGCCTGACTCTACTAAGTGCTCGGAGTACTATGAACAACCTTAAACCCAGGGATCGCTGCTGCCCCCAGCGTTAATAAAATCAGACTACTTGCTGACTTTGCAAACCCGATGTCCACCCTTTGTGCAAGGAGCCTGGTGATGCTTCCAACTAATGGAGCGTAGAGTTCAATACTTTCATTAAGAACTATAGTTTCTCAAGGCTAATTTGGTTGGTTTAAGTTACAAAAATTATACAGCAAATATGACTCCTTCCAGGCATGAAATTACCACAGTGCCCAAGAATGTTTCTCCGTGGAGAACGAGGGCCCTCATTTTCACTTATTAACACCCAAACTGAAGGCTCTGGTGAGCAAGCAGAAGGGGACCGGTGCTCTCTGCAAAAAGCAGCTTTCTTGGATTCTCTCGGCTTTTGCACACAAAGCCCTCGGGGGGGCTCCAGCGTTTCCCAAAACACACACGGTCTGCCAAAGCTGCTTAATTTCCGATGGCAGAGAAGGTGAACACTACAGATTATTACTTTTTCGAGCTAACGGGGACTTTGAGGGGTAGGAATACACTGCATTCCCAGAGAGCACAGTGGGGAGGTGTCGCTGCAGCTGTACGCTACCAGACAGAGTGCTGGCACCTGAGCAGGGGGAGGCCACAGCCAGCTTGTCCAGTAGCTTCTTCACCATAACCATGGCTCTTGAAGGATACAGACACCAGGCAGCACTGCCAAGCTGCCATTTTTGAACAGCAACGGACCCGAAATTAAAACCAACATGGGTGTACATACTTTGCAAGCCTACACACACGGTTCAGGACGTCCTGCAGGATGTAGACGACTGCAGCCACCGCTTTCTGACCCACTCTTGGGCTTCACCATGCTTGGAGGTGGAAAGATCATCCCTCTCACAGAGCTTGCTGCCAGAGACACAGGTGTAGCTGAGACAGGGAAGACCAAGTCCCTTCCAGGCTTCTTCCTCAGGACAGGGCTTATCAGTTCCAAGAACACTTGCAAACTAGCCACAAAGTGAAGCATCAGCCATCTTCCCCAGGGGAGACCCACGCTTTCAAAAGGAGAGCCCAGAAGCTGAAATTCACACCACCACGGATGCTCAGGACCACCAGCTCAGAGGAGGTACAGGGTTTACATCACTGCTCCTTCTCCATTCCTGGGGCTGTACATACAACCCCACAGGGACCAACAAGCCCCTCTTCCCTTGCCAACACCCTCTCTGCCCCATGAGCTCACCTCTGTTTTCCTTCACAATATCCAACTCTCACCATCAGGTTCACCTTGGAGCCACCATTCCCAATTCACACTTGGCTCTCAGTTGCCTGCCTGCGTTTCTGGCTCAAAGGACACATTTCAAACAGCACAGACTGCAGCTAGTCCCAAGCAAGCAGAGAGGGGGGGATCACACTTGCACACAGCCCAGCACAGAAGCAAGCCACCCACCTCAGCACTTCAGACAAGCCACCCTTCTCCACCCTAGCAGGGTCTGACCAAACCAGGCTCTTGGCCCTGGTCTCCTTAGAGGCACAGGTAACAGTCCGTGCCGGGAGCTGCTCTACAGGGCTCCAAATCCTTCCCCCCATCCCCTGAGAAGCGTTGTTTACATAGCTCTTACCCTCCTGCAGAAACAAAAGAGCATCCAGCCAAGGGCAACAGGCAGCCATGTTGCATTAGTAACCTCTCCTTTGCTGCAGTGCTAGAGGGACACAGAGCACTATCAGCCACCATCCCCAAAAGCCCTGCTGCAGGCTCTGAGATGAGACCTGACAGCACAGGCACTGTCTAGCTTCCGAACACCAACACCAGAGCCCCTGGCGGGGGTTGAAACAGGCACATCAGAAACATAGCTGTCCTGTCACCAGTGCTGCACTCACCAGCTCCACCACAGAGACAGCCTTGCAACTTTCCCTTACAAAGCAGCACGGGGACTCCCAGGACAACCGGGCCACAGAGAAGAAACCTTCCCCATTTTCTTAACCAACCCAAAACCTTTTCTCTTTCCTACAGATAGAAAAAATCCCTCCCGTGCCACAGGCAGCACAGAAGATGCACCAAGGATGACATTGACGGTCACAGATTCGCACTCATCTAATGACAGCTCTGCCAGGGACCAGGCAAGGTGTTTGATCTCACAGGGACTCAGCTCTCCTACCTGCGAGGCAAGTCCAGCAATACTTATTTGGGAAAAGGACAGTCACAAGAGCTAGCAAACAACTCACATTCAACACAGTGCTGTTGCTACTATGGAGAGACTTATCTAGCCTCTCTCTCTGTAATTAGCCCCTTTCTCTAATGTCTGAGCAGCCCAGTGTTTTTAGCAACATATAGAATGAGCTTTCTTAGTAGAAAATGATCTCTTTTACCAGTCTAACTTGGTGGGAAGAAAAAGTATCACTGAGAAACCTGATCTTATCCATACCCTTACAGCATGCTGGCTAGATCAACATATCTTTAAAACACATGCCTGCAGCAATCCTGAAAGGCAGGGGAAAAAGCATCTCAGCTTTGTGGATAGAACTGCAATGCAGATGATACTGCACAGGAAAATTAAGGTATAAGTTTAACACGCATCAGCTGTTCTCCAGCAACTGCCTACAAGCAGGGTCTTGTCCCATAGCAGACAAAAGGTCTCATACTCCACATTTGCTGTGGGGTTAGATGTCCGGCATATCTGCAGTCAGGTACAGCCGCCTGCCTGGAGAGTTTCACGAACTCTCCAGTTTGTGAAAAGTGGAGGACCGCCGCCAAAAGATGGTCCTTCCATGTCTCTCTTTTTTAATGCTTGCCTAGCTTTACCGTGCTCAGAGACAGAAGATGAAACCCCATTCAGCCACGTGGCAACATGGGCTAGAATGAAATAGCACCCATTCATTCACAGATGACTTGCAGCTCAATTACTAACAGACCGAGAAGCAGCAAGGTGGAGAAAGGCACTTCTGAACACACACACACACACACAGAGACACACACACACAAACACACGCACACACTCAGACACAGAGGTAGGAGGGCTGCTGCACTTGGGCAGCTCTTTCCATCCAGTTCTTTTCTGAGCAGAGCAGCCCCAAGTGAAAACTGCCCTTCTTCAGCCATTTCAGGAGACAAAGGGGGTCCATTTGCTCACCATTAAAATGCAATTTGCATGACTCAACATTGCCTTATTCTTACTGACGACAGCCTTCAGGGCATTTTCATTAACTAATGGCCCTGAAAGCAGCAGTCACCAATTTCGGATCTCAGGGGAGGTTTTGAGTACACATCTGTATTAGTTGCAAATCTGACCTAACTCCTATTTACTTCAGACACAAGCAGGAGCAACTGACACAATTTCAATCAGAACTGGGCAGTCTGGATCAGGTCTTGATGTTACAGAACATCTTGAAAAACAAGGTCAAAAACAAGTGTTAAAAACAAGCAAGAAGAATTAGAAGAATGTAAAGATACTTCATAACAAATGCACCTGGCACTTAGACATACTGAAGATAAAGACTGTCTTCACCAACTCTCTGCTAACTAGCAATAACGATTAACACAAGGACGAATCTTAGAAAAATAGAATGGACTGCCAAAATAGTGCCCTAGAGTTAACCTGTCTCACTATAATCTCATTCTAATGCTAAGGAACACACCTCCTAGCTAGAAAAGCCCCCAACCCAATTAAGCCCCCTACTCTCTCAGCAGGTGTGGTGAATTAAGAGAACTATAACTTTAAGATGAAGTAAGAAAAGTATTAACCAAGAGTTAATTAAGGGGTAGAACCAGTAGGCCTAACTAACTTTGGTAATTGTTTTAAACACCTGTCATGATTTTAACCCGGTATGCATGTTAGGAGGAGAAATCCCCCATGCACCCGGCACTGCAATAAACCAATGTCGGCTTTCTAAACTACCATTTGGTTTGGAGAGTTTTCTTCGTTACAATTTTCGGTAACAGAATTTGGCGACCCAGATGGGAGCTGCTCTCCAGAATCTTGATGGATCAGACGAATTGTGAGGACTCCTGAGCGCACTGGAGCATTTTCGGGGAGGCCCTCCGATTCCCTGGTCGGGTGAGTTTCTGTGACAGCTCTCTGGGAGACTAACGACATTGGTATTTGATATTAATATTGATATTGGTTGCTTGCAAATACGTCGTATCTGAATTCAGTACATGTTGTTAAGTTGCTGGTATTGATATCGGGAGTAGACTACTGTATAATTTTGTGTAATCTGTATGCTACTACAGGGACGCCCGGAATCTGGATTTTGATTTGGACACATCTACGTGGTCATTTTACATCATGGGTGCTGGACAATCTACTGAAGGGGGGATTCTTAAGTGTTCCCCTTTGGGGTGTATACTAAACCACTGGAGCAAGTTTGGGGGTGATCCCCTTACTCGGAAAAAACGGATAGAATATTGCAATCACTGGTGGCCTCTGTACACTCTGGATGATCAGGAGAAATGGCCTAAGAACGAAGTATAAATTACAACATTGTGTTACAGTTAGTGCTGTTCTGTAGGCGTGAAGGAAAATGGGATGAGGTACCATACGTGAATTTGTTCTTTTGCTTTGCGGGATCATTATAACATACGTAAGGAGTGTGGCTTGAGTGCAAGTGAAAGTGGTGTATTAGCCCTAGAGGCAGAGAAGAAGAAAGCACCTAAGTGGTGGTGTTCAGCGTGCAGCATCGGCAAGCGATGCAATAAATATAAAGAGAGTTGTGAAGAAGAGCAACAGGAGGAGGTAGAGATGTTGGTTGTACCAAGGAGGGGTAGGAACAGAAGGAGAGAAGAGTGAGACAATGATTCTGACAGTTCCAGCGAAGAGGATTTTAGTCTGGTGGCGGGGAGAACTAGGAGGGGAAATGCTCAGAATGTACAGGCCAACGTACAAGCCCCCCTCAGAAAAGCCGTAGGACCAGACGGACCACCAGTTTGGGTAAAAGTGCTGTTTTCGGTATCGGATTTAAAGGGATGGAAGGAGATGGCAGGTGTATATAGGGAGGACCCCGAGCGGGTGGCAAAGGTTATGGAGACTATAATCAAAAATCAGGATCCGGACTAGAAAGATCTGCAAGTTGTCTTGAATAATTTAGTGTCTTACGATGAGAAAAGATTGATTTTTAGCTAAAGCTAAGGAGGAGGCAGAATGAGTGCATGTTCAAGCTGCAATAGCAGGATGGATATAGGATCATTTCCCTTCCAATAATCCCAATTGGAATCCTAACATCCAGGCTCAAAGGTTATTATTATCATCCGAGTACCAACGAGTGATTCTGTATGGTGTCTGGAATGCAATTCCAAAATCAAAGAATTGGTCTAAATTGTATCAGGTCATTCAGGGAAAGAATGAGGACCCCTCTTCTTTCTTTGAAAGACTAATGGAGGCTGCAAGAAAATACACTGAAGCAGATGCTGTCTCGTTGGGCCACATCTTTATGGGACAGTCTACATAAAACGGAAATTACAGAAACTAGAGGGGGCAGATGCCCGCTCATTGGACAAAGTATTAGAGCGTGCCTGGAAAGTGTACAACAACAGGGAAAAGGTGGAGGAAGTAAAGCAGAGAAAGGAGAGGCTTAAAGATAGTAAGATGCTGGCAGTAGCCATAGCCCAAGAAACTAGCAAGTTCAGAGTTCCCATAAAGCAAAAAAGATTTCCTGGTGGAGTACAGAGGGTCGGAATGCTGCTGGAGATAAATCCGTGTGCTTACTGCAAACAGAAAGGACACTGGAAAAGGGAGCGCCCGCAGTTAAGAAGACAAGGTCGTGAGAAGATGCCAAATCAGGCTGCTAACATGATGACAATAGATTCAGACTGAGGGAGACCGGGGGAAGAATCGGAACCCTCCCCAACAGAACCCCTCCTTAGAGTAAAGTTGGGGGATGAAAAAGTACAATTTTTAGTAGATACGGGGGCCACTTATTTGGTATTGAATACATGCAAGGCTAATTTGAGTAATCAGAGTACATCAGTTATTGGTACCACGGGGCAGAAAGAAAATCGGCCATTTTTCCAGCCTTTGAAGTTTACAATCGGGAAAAGGGTGTTAACCCATCGATTTCTCTGATTGCCCTGTGCCGCTAATTAGGACGAGACATATGAAGTAAATTGAATGCACAAATTACTTTTGAAAAAGGAAAAACCCAAATCCATATTCCTGAAGATAAAGCTTTGGATGCTCAAGTTTTTATGTTACAGAAGGAAGCCGAGTTACAGGAAATACCAGAAGCCGCTGAAAATCCTGTAACCCCTCTAGTATGGGCTTCAGGAGCACCAGGACGATCCAGAGCGGCAGAACCGGTAATCATTCAGTTGAAACCAGACACCAGACAGGTAAGACAAAAAGAGTATCCAATTAAATTAGAGGCAAGAAAAGGATTAGAACCATTAATAGAACGATTCATAAATTTTGGATTACTAAAAGAATGTCAATCAGAATACAACACCCTGATCTTGCCAATTAAAAAATCGCATTCAGAAGAGTATAGATTGGTCCAGGACTTAAGGGCTAGAAATGAAATTGTACAGGATGTTCACCCAGTAGTGGCAAACCCGTATACTCTCTTGACCACCCTGAAGGAAACAGACCAATGGTTTACTGTACTGGACTTGAAAGATGCTTTCTTTTGCCTTCCGCTAGCAGCCAGAAGTCAAGAACTGTTTGCTTTTGAGTGGGAAAGCCCTAAGACCGGAAGAAACACTCAATTGTGTTGGACAGTATTACCACAAGGATTTAAAAATAGCCCTACGATCTCTGGACATCAATTAGCCAGAGAATTAGAAGACTGGCAAAAGAGGCATAAAAATACCACCTTACTGCAATATGTAGATGACACACTGCTAGCAACAAATGACAAGAAGGATTCCATACAAATGACAATAGACCTCCTCAACTTTTGGGGATGGCAGGGTACAAAGTATCCCGGAAAAAGGCACAGATCGCTCAGCAGGAGGCAATATAGTTGGGGTACACAATTTCCCAGGGCCAGTGTAGTCTTGGAACTGAAAGAAAAGAGGCCATTGGCCAGATCCCCGAACCTAAATCGAAACAAGAGCTCAGACCATTTCCCAGAATGGCTGGATGGTGTCGCCTGTGGATAATAAATTTTGGACTCACTCCCAAACCCCTATATGAAGCTGTACAAGGGGAAGGAAATCTCCTTTTCTGGACTCAGGAGTGCAGAGATGCATTTATGAAATTGAAACAAGCTTTAATGAATGCTCCAGCTCCAGGCCTTCTGAATTTGGAAAAAACATTTGAATTATTTGTGCATGAAAGACTGCATATTGCCTCAGGGATACTGGCCCAGAAGCTGGGAGCCTGGAAAAGACCCCTGGGGTATTCTTCAAAACAACTAGACAATGTTAGCAAAGGATGGCCAGCATGTCTCCAAGCAGTGGCGGCTACATTATTACTGATCCAAGAGGCCTGAGAATTGACGCTTGGGCAAAAATTGACTGTATTTGTACCCCACGCAGTTACAGCAGTGCTGGAACAAAAAGGAGGACACTGGTTGTCACCAAGCTGGATGCTGAAATATCAAGCCGTTCTTCTGGAACAAGACAATGTGGAGCTGAAGGTAACCACGATCCTGAATCCAGCGACCTTCCTAACTACTGATCCTGCTGGAGAAGAATTAGCACACGACTGTTTGCAAACTGTAGAACAGATGCGCTCCAGCAGACCAGACCTGAAAGACCTACCAATAGAAAATGCAGACTGGGACCTGTTCATAGACGGTAGTGGCTTTATGCGGAATGGAACACGAAAATCAGGTTATGCAGTAGTAACTGGTAAGGAAGTGATTGAGGCCAAAGCTCTGCCATCCAACACTTCGGCCCAGAAAGCAGAACTCATAGCCTTACTGAGAGCATTAGAACTGTCAAAAGGTAAAATTGTTAATATATGGACAGATTCAGAATTTGCCTTTGGAGTGGTGCATGTTCATGGAGCCATTTGGAAAGAAAGGGGACTCCTCACATTTCAGGGATCCCCAATCAAATACGGGCCAATGATCCAACAATTACTACCGGCAATTAATCTACCCCGATTAGTGGCAATTATGCATTGCAAGGCACATCAAACTGGAAATAGCCCAATGCATATAGGGAACCATGTTGCAGATAGAGCTGCGAGAGAAGCAGCTGAAGGTCAAATATTGTAGTTTTGCTGGAAAAGGTTCAGAGGTTGGGACCTGAGAATCCGCAGTATACACCAGAAGACAATCCATTGGCTAACCTACTGAAAGCAAACAAAAATCAAGAAGGATGGTGGGTAACTCCTTCACACCAAGTAATAGTTACACAAGAAATCATGCGTGAAATAGCCAATAGGCAACACCAAGAAACTCACTGGGGAATTCAAACAATGGTTGAAGCATTAAAAACGCAAGTGCTAAGTGTACGAATGACTGGAATAATTAAGAGCATAGCGAAGAAATGTGAGCTATGCCTGAAGAATAATCCTCGCCTACCCTGAAGACCTTTACCAGGGATGACAAAGAGAGGAAACAGGAGACTACTGGCAAATAGACTTTTCCGAATTACCACGGCAAAATGGATACCGAGATCTTTTAGTAACGTTAGATACTTCCTCAGGTTGGCCAGAAGCTTTCCCTTGTCGCACCAACAAGGCAAAAGAAGTAGCAAAAGTGGTACTTAAGGAAATAATACTGAGATTTGGGGTACCCATTGGACTATCTTTGGATAGGGGCCCACACTTCATAGCAGAAGCTGTTCAAAGTTTGACGAAAGCGTTAGGGATAAAATGGGATCTCCATACCCCACGGAGACCTCAATCAAGTGGAAAAGTAGAAAGAATGAACCAAAGCCTAAAAAGACAGAGAAGTAAAATTTGCCAGGAGGCTCAGATAAAGTGGCTGGATGCTTTACCCTTAGCTTTGCTATGGATACGCATCCAGCCTAGAACCAAAGAAAAGGTTAGCCCTTTTGAGATCATATATGATAAACCTTATCAGATGACTGAAACAGGAGTTAATCCTGAAATTGCAGGAAGACATTACCTAAAAGAATATGTTATCTCTCTGGGAAAGTTTTGTCCTCTCTCCACAGGTACATCACTATGAGCACGCCACTGTCTTTGGACGTGCCTGTGCATCACTACCAACCAGGGGACCGGGTGTATCTGAAGACATGGTCAGATGAGCTGTTGAAAGAGAAGTGGAAAGGACCTCTTCAAGTTTTACTCACCACCCATACTGCTTTCAAGCTTGAGGGAGTCGCTCCGTGGATACGTCGCAGCAGCATCAAGCCAGCCGCGTCACCACAATGGGCTGTCAAACAAGAGGGACCTTTACGTTTAAAATTAACGCGGGAATCATGAAGTTCTGGGTTATATCTCTTGCAGCGATGTCAGGAAGTGCGGAAGTTGATACAGATGGAGAGGTCAATACAGATTTGGATGAAAACCTAATTCTAACTTTGATACATGGGTTTGGCAAAATGCATAGTCTTACCAGCGTTACAGCATGCGTCCCAGTCCCTCACTCGGCCAGTCAGCCCATCCCATGGGGCACTATACAGGTAAATTTATCTTTACTAGAGGAATACGACAACATCACAGGAGCCTTTAAGCAGGCCAATGTCTCTTACTATTTAGACAAAGACAATAAACGTAGACAGAGAGGAAGCGATGTTTTACAAGATGCTACTTTTTGGAGATGAGGGGACAACAGAACAGTATTTGGGAGAGGCTCGGAAAAACAATGCCCCAAGGGATCACATCCCTTACACGCCCAGTTTCTGCAAATAGCATTGGCAGCCTCCGGCGGGCAGGCCGCAGGATTACTGAAACTCTGTGTCACTAATAATACAGTACCTAACGTAACCACCGCTCCAGAATGTACTAACCTTAGAACAAAACTCAGAATTTGGACCAGACCTTTGGAAGGACATTGGAAATATATAGGGAATGTGGACTGGGGCTTTAATTGGGGAACGAAGGCTACTTATGTTAGCTGAACCAATTGGATGTGCCCCAATGTTCTAAATTAGAGTGAAATATCAATCCTAAATTCTACCTTGACAATGATAGAATGTTGTAAAAACCAAAATTTTTCAACTAATGATTGTAAACAAGACGTTCCATCCCCAGGCTACACAACCTGGGTTACATCAGATGGGTATTGGACTACCCGACTACGACTTAGTACAATAACTAGACAAGCAACTTCAGGATTACTGACCTTATGTCCTATATGGAAAAAGAGTCCAATCAAAGCTCAATATTGGGGATGAATTAAAAGAGATACCGAGACAGAAAAGGACACCGATATTTGGACGGAGCCTTCCGCAGCAGTACAATTTGAGTGGGGACTCCAAAGTTTCCCATCACCAGGGCTGATGCCTTTAGAAAATCGAATGTTAATAGAAAATCTGACTTGGCAGGTGGAAGCCTTATCGAGAGCCACTCAGAAAGGATTCCAAATTATCAACAAACAAATCCAAGCTAACACTAAAATGACTTTACAAATTAGGCTGGCCTTAGACTTGCTATTAGTCAAAGAACAAGGAGTGTGTGGCTATCTTAAGGTAGACAAAGAGCACTGCTGTATCCACGTCCCAAATATCACTGATCACCTGCAAGAACAATTAGACAAAATGAGAAAAGTAGCAAAAGACAACAGAGCGATAAAAGAGGCAGCGGAAAATAATCGGTTCAACAAAAATCTCCAAGAACTAGGTGGGCGGTCTCTAAAAGGATGGTTAGCTACATTGTTGGAGGGAGTAATTCATGTGATCATGATTGTGATTATTATAGGAATCTGCATAGGCTGTACTAAAAGAACCATGGAAAGAAACTTATGGAAGTAATAAAAATCTAACTGCTTCAAAAGGGGGGATTGATACCAAAGAATTAAGAAAAAAACCAAAGTTGCCAAACCTAAACCGTGATCATATACGAGCAATTAATGACCCTAACTGCATCGCTGAACTCATATAATGATAATCCCAGAACTTCAGACTGAACTAATACCCAAACCACTGCGAAGACTTGGTATCGACTATGCATAAGATAACTGATTTTTCCACAGAATTGCTTCAATAAGGCTCTTAGAAATTATTATTAATAATATTGATACTATTATAGTATTAATAGTATTACTGCGTGCATAATCAGGTTAGAATTGAAATATTTTATATTCTATTTCTTTTTCCAGGTTGTAAGAGGATGGGTAGATTTGAGAATGTGTGACAAGGTTAATCACCTTCTGTTTAGTTGGTGAAATCCAGGTAAGAAGGATTGAGACTTATGGGAATTATAAAATATATCCGTAAGTTTCAAAGGGGGGAAATGTTACAGAATATCTTTAAAAACAAGGTCAAAAACACGTGTCAAAAACAAGTAAGAAGAATTAGAAGAATGTAAAGAAGATAGTTCATAACAACTGCGCCTGGCACTTAGACATATTACAGAAAAGACTGTCTTCACCAACTCTCTGCTAACTAGCAATAACTATTAGCACAAGGACAAATCGTAGAAAAATAGAATGGACTGCCAAAACAGTGCCCTAGAGTTAACTTGTCTCATTATAGTCTCATTATAATACTAAGGAACACACCTCCTAGCTAGCAAAGCCCCAACTCAATTAAGCCCCCTACTCTCTCAGCATGTGTGGTGAATTAAAAGAGAACTATAACTTTAAGATGAAGTAAGAAAAGTATTAACCAAGAGTTAATTAAGGGCTAGAACCAGGAGGCATAACTAACTTTGGTAATTGTTTTAAATACCTTTTCATGATTTTAACCCGGTGTGCAAGCTTTGAGGAGAAATCCCCTTGCACCCGGCGCCGCAATAAACATGCCTGCTTTATAACTCTGTGTGAGTTGTGAAGTTTGTTTCCGCGTGTCAATACCTCTTTCCCAGGCTCTCCATTTTATTATTTCCATTCTCAACCATTGTCAATACAAGCACAAGGGAGAGGAACATTTGAATATGCACAGGCATTCTACAATTAAAAAAATAACTCTATAAATAAGGGGAATGATATACTTGGCAATGAGGTATAAAGCATAGAGGAAACCCACAAGACCAAGGACTGTTGCTTAGCACATACATCACACCTGGCAGAGCCCACAAATAAGGGGTCTTGCTGCATATACTGCAATGGCACCAAAAGATCCAGGACCAATATGGCACTTGCAGAAAAATCACTACCAACTTCAGTAGCGCTAAGGAGGTATGCTACACACCTTGGACTTCTCCCCCTCCACAGACATTTGCAGGGAATAATGTGCAGAGCATAGCCCATGCTGCTTGTAACTCACAAACTCACCATGTGGCTCCGTCTCTTTCCTCAAGGGTGGACCAAATTTTACTTGACCAACTAAAGAGGAGAAAAGGAAAACAAGAATCTAAGCTGGACTGCAATTAGTCCCAATTCAGCTCCAAAGGCTAACAAAAAAGACAAATCCCGTTTAATGAGTGCATCACAGCCCCACTGATGCAAACTTCTGGCACAGGCACACCCCCAACTTGTGCCTGCTGGAAACTAAAGGGGCACAGAAAGCACTCTTCCATCACAAAGGCTGCACGATCGCCACTTGCCCCACCTAGTCATTAGAAAGAGGAGGAAAACCATTCAGCAAACAGGGCCGTCAAGTGCCCTCTTCAGAGCAGCAATACAGATGTAATTTAGATAAAACACACAGCCATTGTGGGAATTCCCTCTTGGACCTGTTCTTCGGGGAGATCACTAGCACTAAAGAGCCGTGAATGGAGTTTGGAGAGAGCTTATCGCATCTTCCAGGAAAGCTCTTTGGCAGACGCTCATTAACACTCCTTCCCTCAATTTTAGCTTCAGGAAAGACAACTAAAGCACCAAGGATTGCTCTGATTTAATTCAAACAAAAGAATGACTACAGTTTGGGGGATGGAGTCTGCTTGTAATGGCCAGCGATCAACCACCTCCTCTCCTGATTTCTACAGGACTGTTTCCATTCAAACTACAACAAGAGACTAAATTAAGGCAGAAAAATCTTCCTCTGCCATTCTGCTACCTAGCACAATCTGGCATCACTCCGAGTATCTCTGCTGCAGTGGCATATGAAGCGATACCAACCAGCTCTCAGAAGAGCTCAGGTTGCGTCCTGTTCAGTTAAGATGAAGCAATAGTGAGATTTGCTGAAGTGCTGACAAAAGGTGTATTCAAATGTTTTACACTAATGTTTCTTTGGCATAGTCATCTAGAACCTATATCCTTAAGTGAAACAGCATAAGCTTTTCTTTTCCTCTGTATCACTAAAAATGTTTCTATATACGTCAACTATGCAGAATACTAGTTGAAATATGTGAATATCAATGATTATTTTAAGAATATTTAATGTTGTCATATTACACATGCTTACAGTTTATTTCAGAGCGTGTCTTTTCTCTTCTCCCATTTCTACTTCTCCAGTGAATCCTATGAGGCACTACCAGAGGCTAGAGGTGAACAATAAAAGACTTCAATACCAAAATATACTTGAAACCCAGTATTGTGTACCTGGTTTTTAGCAGGATTCTTTAGCATAATAGCAACAAAGAAAGACAGAAATCAAGCGGAAGCTAAAAATAAAGACTGCATGTACGTTTTTGTACATGGAAGTTAGAATTATTTGGAGACATTTTATCTGTAGAGTGTCCTCACCTTCAACACAAGGGTTTTTAAAACACTGGATTTGAGCAAGTAAAGACAATGCTGGCCAGCATTTGTCTTTGCTCAGATAACATTTCCTTTTTGGCCTCTCAGTTTAACGGTATTAATAGTTGGAAAGTCTTCACTAACATACAGTTAAGTATGAAGACAGGATGCAGTAACAGAATATCTGTTTTCTCTTGTTTATGAAACACTTCAGTCCTGCACTGCTTATCATCTTACATAAGCGTGCTGGTTTTTCCCAGCTGTTAAAGCAGAAAATCAGAAATTTTGTCTTTGACAAAACCGTAGGTGAAATGGAGTTTCAGAGTATTCCAAGATAGAAAATAGAATCTGCAAGAAACACATACCAAACCGCTTGACAAAAACAACTACAGGATCATTCTCTTCTTCTCATAGGAAAGTAAATTAGGAACAAAAGAACAAGTTCTACAGAGGTAGAAAATTATTTTTACGAATGCTTGCTTTGAGATGAATGGAAACATAATTCCACAGAGAAACAGAAAGCAGAATGCACGACAGAACTCGGGACTGGAGAAGCAGTCCACGCGTACTGCTGCAAAATTGTTGAAGGACAACCACAAACAAAATTTTAAGGTGTTTTCATCTCTTTCTCTTTGAGCGTCTCTCCCCCAAATATAATGAATTTTGCTAAGGGCCTGGACGTGTGACAGAGCAGCACAACCAAAAGTAAAAGCAACCCTTGAGCCTGTTCCCAGATCACAAAACATTCTGTGCCTCAATGAACCATAAGCATTTAGTTTTGTCGGCAAATGAAAACTTAATCTGATCCTGTGATTAAAACGTATTCCTACCTCAGGATCATCCTCATCAAAATCACGGTAAGTGGAATGATCAGGATTATTCATTTTATCCAAAAGTTCAATAGCAAGACTTGGATTTAATGGCTGGGTGACAAAAAGGATGCTGAAAGACAGAAGGAAAAACACAGATTAAAATTCCAACCACTCATATTAAGCACATTTTAATTTTAGAACTTAAAAAAAATCCCATACATAAATTTATACCTGTAGTAACTTTTCAGCTGTCGGTCTTTTTTTAGGATTTTTTTCTACGTACCGTTTTCACAGAATGATGGAAACTATTGGACCTGTAAAAGGAAGTGGTAAACATGAGAATCAATTGCCCAGTGAAATACATGATCATTATCTACTGAAACAGAAAAGTACTTGCCATTTCATTTTGTCCTTTAATTCAGGAGGCTGGCAGTTGCTTTTCATCATTAGCAAAAGCGCTCTAAAAAAACCAACAGTATTTCTGTGGGTGACATGGCAGTACATTATCTGCCATGAATGTTGAATACATTGTTTAGTTGGCAGGAAGAAGTCCATCCGTTTAAGAGACGCTACCAGGACAACATGACGCATTTATGCAGCAAAAGGAGTTGTCCCAATTTCTATCACGTACATCCAGAACACTTACAACCCAACACCCTTGCAGTACCCCCAAACACCACAAGCACCCATGCAGCCACTACTCCAAATGGATGATTTGGGAAGCTGTACTTACACACCGCGCTTTAACCCTTTGCTAACCTCACGGGATGTAGGTCAAACATTGGAGGCTGAAGCTCAGCGAGCTCTGTAGCAGTTATTCCAGCTGCCCACAGATCACAGAGGTGCTTATAGCCACCTTTTCTTCCTACTGCAGCAACTTCTGGCGCCATCCTAAAGGGTAAAACGCATTTTTACATAAACTCCTCGCCACAAATCAAACATTCTTCTGTATGCAGTGGTTTACTACTCTTTTTCCTAAAGCTCTCAATCTATAAGCTCACAGCATATACACTTCCACATGTGGATACATACACAGGCGTGCGTGTGTGCACGCACATGTGTGTGCAAAGTTACGTAATGTATACATGAAGTTCTCCTCAATCACCTTCTCGTAACTAACAGGCAGTTTCCAAAACAGCTATTTCGCTGTTGTCAGTGGATGAAACCAATCTGCCTCAGGCTGTTCTGCAGGCACACAACAAACTGCCCCTCCACAGCCAAAGAGCCTAAGGGGTAATTACTCAGCTACAGTAAAACCCAAATACTATCCACATTCACACACTGCCCCAGAAAGTGATCAACTGACCTTGAAGAGAAGAATTCTAACCAGAAAGAACTCACAAAATGTCAGCGGGGCTCCTGTCATTCCGGCTCGGCTGCTCCGGGCTCGGCTCGGCCCGGCGGGACTCGGCTCAGCTCGGGTCGTTTCGGCTCCGCTCCGATCCGAGGGCTCGGCTGGGCTCGGGTCGTTTCGGCTCGGCTCGGCTGCTCTGGGCTCGGCTGCTCTGGGCTCGGCTCGACTCCGCTCGGCGGGACTCGGCACGGCTCGGGTGATTTCGGCTCCGCTCCGATCCCCTCGGCCCGGCGGGACTCGGCGGGACTCGGCGGGGCGGGTCTGGGCCGGGCCCGGTGCCGGTGCCGCAGCCCCCGCCCAGGCGAACCGGCCCGGGCGCTGCCCACGCAGGAGCTCTCCTCGGGCGGGTCCCGGGACACCCCTGCCGAGCTCCGCCGAACCCCCCTCGCTGGGCGGCAGCCGGCGGGACCGAGAGACCCCGGCGGGCGCAGGGCAGAGGCGCGGCGGTCCCGGCCCGCCCCTCCCCGCCCCTCCCCTCCCGGGACAGAGGGGTCCGCAGCGGCTGTCCCGGGGCTGCTGCCCCACGCCCACCCGTGCGGCGGCACCGAAGCGGGTGGAAGAGGCCCCCGGCTGCCGACCCCAAACGCGCCCCCCCCGCAGGAGCTCCCGGAGCGAGGGGGCCCTGGCCGGGGACGCCCGGCGGGCTCCAGCACCCTTCCCTGTACCGAGTTTATTTAAGGCGGTCCTCTGAACCCGAGCGTGGAAGGTTTGCTGCTTTTCCTCAGCTGTGGACGCAGGGCTTCGCAGTACGGACCATTCCTGTCCGGTAATGTTACCGAAAATCGTAACCAAGAAAACTCTCCAACCCAAATGATAGTTTAGAAAGCCGACATTGGTTTATTGCAGCGCTGGGTGCATGGGGGATCCTTCCTCCCAGCATGCACACCCGGTTGAAATCATGACAGGTATTTAAACAGTTAACAAAGTTAGTTACGCCTCCTGGTCCCACCCTTCAGCTAACTATTGGTTAGGATCTTTCTTACTGCATCTTAAAGATACAGTTCTCTCTTAATTCACTACACATGCCCAGAGAGTAGGGGGCTTATTTGGGTTGGGGGCTTTTCTAGCTCGGAGGTGTGGGTTTTAACAGTATAGTGAGGTAGGTCAGCCTTAGGGCACCCATTTGGGGCATTTCACTGACTTGGCTGTTTGGCCAAGTCTCAAGTTTGCATATCAGCCATTATCAGGAGACCCAGAGGCTATATCAGGTGCCAGGTCTGCTTTTGTCTCCAGGTAGACAACATTAACATAACCCAATAGAGCTAATCGCCACAGCCAGCCTGTTTCCGGGAAAACTAATGCATATTTCAGTTTGTGTGACACAGTATCATCTTAACTCATCTGTACAAAGGTTGCACAAAGGGATCTGGGTTTTTTGTATGCTAACTAATTTGTTTAAGTCTTTGGTATCAGTAACACGTTGCCTGCTCCGCAGAGCCACAATCGCAGCCACTGGGTTAGACCTGCAGAAAGAGGTGCCTTTCCGAGGGGTATTTTCTGAGCACGCTCAACATAGACCCATCAGGAGCCCCACAGCCAAGACAAGGAATGATCTCTGGTGTTACAGGAAGCGATAAAAGGGTGACAACCTCTGGGCTCAAGAGAGCGATTGCAGCAGCAATTCCCATCACAGGCATCATAGAATAATGGATGCTGCCCACCCATGTCTAACTCGCACTAAGTCACCCTAATCCCCAAGACACTTCTCTAAGGAACTGCAAATCAGTTAAAACCATGGAAAAAAATAACACTGGGTTAAAAAGATTTATACTTAACACACACAAAAAACAGACAGAACTGAACAAAAGCCAATGCTGGATATACAGCTAGAAAGCACAAAACAAAGCATTAATGTGACAACTGAAGACTAAGCACTGCTTCCACATTAAAAGGTTAGTCGTCATGCAACCAGCTGCAATTATCACAAGCACATGGACACCCTCTCACAGCAGAGCTTTGCTGTTGCCTGCACAACAGGGAACAAAGTTTTGGGAAGGTAGAAGGAGTTTCTATAGGAGACCTGAGTAAATGGAGAAGGATCCAAGAAATAAAAATGCTGCTGCCAAAATTAAGAATTGTTCTTCCGCTTCAAAGTAATAAACACTTCCAACATGCAAAAAATCCCTACTTCCACCAGTAACTGTAAGCCACAGTGCAGCTTGGAAATGAGTGTTGGCTGCCCAAGTGCTGAGGGCCGCTATCCTGAGGGGAAGCCCAAGTAGACACTGCTGCAGAACAGTATCCTGGGGCGCAGGACAGCTCGATCCCATGAAGGGATACGCCGCAGGGGGAAGGAAACTTCAGGTCCCCCAGACAGTGCATCTCTAATGGGGGAGAACAGGAGAGAGGTGTTCCCACTGAATTACCAAGCTGCCTTAACCTGGGACACTTACTAAACAACAGAACTTGTTGCCAGTGAAACATTACATTTTAGGAACCATTTTTCTTCTACCAGTTCAGAGTGTTCTCAACCACTCAGTAAAGTAAAAATCATATCCATAAAACACATTCTTCCAGTAGGAAACTTCTCCCCTCTAACTGCACACCAGGGAGGTGGGAAGACTTACACCCTCGCTGTGCTGATGCATTTGCTCCTAGCCTCTGCCATACGATCAAGTGAGAGGGCTAGGCCTCTTCTTCCAAGCTTCCTGAGGCCCTTCGTACCCAACACTTCCACTTTATTCTTGGCTGCTTTCAGAAACCTTAACGGCTTGGGCACAACAGCAAGTTCCTCTGAGCAAGCAGGGCTGTAGCAAGCTCTGGAGATAGGCACTAAGCTCTTTCTTACTGCTGTTACCAGGGCCCAGCTGATGCAGAGCAGCTCAACCCAGGTACTGTTCTTCTACCAGTTCTTTCATCTTCCCCCACTTTCAAGCATCCAGGGGGAGGGGGGAAAAAAAAAAAAGAATAAAAAAGAGGGTAAATTGGTGTGAGAACCAAGCAGACAGTACAACTGCTGCTGCTGTCAATAGGATCTCACTTCACAGGTATGCAGCGCACATCTCCACAGCCCATCCCTGACAGTTTCTTCTCAGATGAGCTGAAACACCACTGCTGCATTTTATTTGCATAAGCACAATTACCTGTGTTTACGCTGACACACACTGAGTGTTCAGTGTTCACGGGCATCACTTCAGTGCTGCTGTATCCCTCTTACTTAGTATTTTAATTAGGCTTTAATGGATTCTAGTGGAAGCCAAATGCTTTTGTTCCACAATTGTTTTCCCCTATTAGGCAGCTCGCAAACCAAACGGGACTGCGTTTCAGCTACTAATGAAAACATCACATTCAAGCTAGGCAGCAATCAATATGGGAAGCAGGAACAGGCTCTTTGTTCTGCAACACAAAGACTCCACAGCCTGCCTTCCAGGTAGTACCTCACCGCTAGGTAAACTGGAGCATTAAGTAAACTGAAAAAGGGCTCCCCTATAGCTCGAAAAGAGCCCCCCAAACCCCCAAAAGTCAAAAAACACCTGAAACTTCTGCTCCTGTGGCCCAATTGTTAAATAAAATGGCTTTGGGGCATGCATGAGGCACAGTTTTCCAATTGCACATTGTTTCTCTCTTCCATTAAGCAGTTTCCTAACCAAGCAGAAGGGCAACGCATCCTCTTTTTTTAAGCACCAGCTGCAGGAGTCTGTATAAAACCAGCTAAAGTTCTCCGGCTTTTGCTTGTAGTTAGCCAAGATGGGTGCCCCTACCAGCACCTTCTGGCCCTATCCTTCCCTGGCAATGCAGAGCTTCTGAGCTACCTGCTGCTCTAAAGCCAAAAAAAAAAAAGCACTGGGTCTACCGGAATCACAAAGAAGAGGTATTTTATGTGCATATGTTTGCAGCAGGATGATTTGGGAATCTGAATACATCTGCCCTCTGAGACAGACTGCTGACATTTCAAACAGCAAACTACAAAAAAAAAAAAGCCCACAGATTGCTTCATCAGTTCAACTTGACTTGGCAAGTTTCATTTAAAGAGGAGACAACTTTACTTTAGAAGCACCTCCAGCAGTCAGATTTTCTACTGCATGCTGTAACAACGGGAGACGGTACAGGGTACATCAACAAATAAAACAGTAACGCAGAGATTAAGACCCTCTGAAACAACACATGGATATGGAGCATGTTCTCCAGAATCCAACATAGTACCTGCGGGAGACGCGGGGTCCTCTGCTTTGTTACCCTGTCCCTAACACCTCACCTTCCCTTTAGCTGTAGCCTCTCTTGCTCTTTGCTTTGTGGGTAAACAAGTTATAGCACATCAGATTTAGTTTGTTATTTATCCCTTGCAACAGGTTTAAGTGTGCATTGGGGTGTGCACTGGGATATTCTTCCTTAAGGAAATCAAATTGGAACTGTGAGAAAACCCCCTTGTCTGAAACCCAAATCGGCAGAACTTGACTTTACTTACTGAAGCAGTAGCACAGAAAAAAAATTCTTTGTCCATAATTGAAAAAAGGCTAAAACCAGGGGAATCAAACACCACCAGATGAATATTGCTATGAAGAGGGCCACTGTGCCAGTGCGAAGAGGGTGTAAGACCTCCACCTCAAGAGCTGTCCTTGAAAGCTGATGGAACTGCAGAAAAACCAGTGAATCTCTGCTCAAAGACTATTTTTCTCCTCCATTTTTAATTTCACTTAAGTAGAATTTAGTAGCCAGAAGAGATGGCTGGTGTATGAGGTTTAACCACCCCTGTCCTTCAAGAGCTACAGTCTGGTTCTCTGTCCTTGTTCACAGAAGATTGGAGACAAATTAGCCACTATCTTTTCTTGAGATTAACAATACCCCAATAGATCATTTGAAATGCGCTTTCCTTCATACACTGTCAGCTCTTTAAGTGCATTCACACCAATGCTCTGGGCCTTCTAGCTGGCCATCTCACAAACTCCAATTAAACTGGGCAAAAAGATGTGAAAATCTCCTGGCAAACCTACAGCCGAGACATTCATCATGACAAGTAATTCTGGATGGCCAAATGCATCCATTTTGGAGGAACCCTGTTGGTAGAGAACAAATGCTTGTGCTCTCAAACATGTGGGCTCCTTTCTGTACTCTCTGTGTGAGCATCCAAGATCTGAGACCCATTAAAAAATCCTAGTGATTTTCTTTTCATCTGCTCAAAAAAAATCTCATCCATCTATTTACCTAGGGCATAGGGGAGATGTTACCATTTGGCAGGCTGCTCAGAAATGTTTGCTGACCCTGCTAACTTCACAGCAATCAAAACCCAGGGATCTTTTCAGTATCAGGTGATAACCAAGAACTGTGGACCAAACCTGAAGCACCTGCAACCCAAGTTCCCCATGGCTCAACTACAGATCCCCATCTGGCATCTTTCCAGTAGAGTGCTACTGAACCACACAAAAATAATTTTTACCTATTGGAATCATGTTGTTGGGCAGGAGAGACTGCTCAGGAGCTGAACACAAATGACTGCCATCATGCTTAGGAACCATTTAAAACACTGATTTTCTGCCATCTGCAGCATAGCTAGTTCTCCTCAGCAGGAGGATATTGTCCTCTACAGGCCTCCCAACACTGAGGGCAAATTCTTAGGCAAATAACTACCTGTCAAACTCCAGAGGAAAGCCAAGTGTGGGGTAAGACATACCCTTGTCAGGTGGTGCTCTGCTGACAGGGCAAAATCCACTGAAATTCGCAGACTGTCTGCATTCACCAACTGCAACTCACACATCAGCTTTCAGGAACAGCTCCAGGACACAGCAGCAACGGCACAGATTGATTTTAAAAGACCAGAGGGGTTATCTCTGGATGTCACAGCCTTCCCCAGCCAGCCCCCCTTCTCCAAATATCCCAGGCACACCCTCTGCTTTAGCAAGAAGAGGCCCAGCAAAGCCTCTCCACACACAGAAGTGAAGAGAGCAAGCACCAGGGCCAGCACACGCGCACATAGACGCACATTACCTGGGATGAGGACTGCATTCACATCAGGATTATAAAAATAAACACAGCACAATTAAAATGGGCATTTCTTTTCCTCCCTTTCCCCATCCCATCCATTCCCAGTCCCTAGCCACATTTCTTACTAAGTTTTTGAACCCAATAAGAGTATTTTGACAACACAGGAAAAAAATATTAGGGTGGGAGAGTATTGGCCAGGTAAACCCACAGAAATATGAACTTCTCTGACTTTGATCACTATTGCAGAGGGTGCTGTGACACACAGCGGGACAATATCGCTGTGCTGCTGCGGGAGGTATGTGCTAGCTTTTGCTGGCCCTCCTGGCTGTGCTCCCACTAGATGGCACGTTTCAGAGATGGGAATTCCAGCTCTGTGCTCCGGTACACCGGAGTGAGCGGCCTCACCAGCTGCAGAAAATGCAGCAAAACTCCATTATGAGGAGAGGTGGAGTAAGCCACCAACCACATTCCTAGTTCCTCCAAAGACAAGCCAAGGCAAAAGCTTAACAGCCCTTCCAAAACTGAGACAACTTTGGATCTCATGTCAGTAGGCACCTACCTAGTCCCCATCTCAAGTCCTGATGAGTTCTTGGTTTCCTAGCATAGTAATAATTTATTCATAACTAATGATTATTAAAGTGATGTGTTTTATCAGATCACAGTTTTCTATTTTGCTGTGGCACAGTCTGTATTCCATATTTCAAGGCTGAGGACAGGTGCTCTCAGATCATATCCTTTTATAGCCCTTTCATAACAGAGACAGAAAATGCCTGTAGCCTCAATGCTGAATCCAGGGCAGAGAAGAGGCGCTTATCTCCAAAGTCTCACCCCTGCTTCTGTCCTAAACGCACATTTTCGACACAGAGGCTACCTCAGCAGTGAGAAGGCCTACAGATAGGTGTTTGATAGCCAGGCAAGAGGATACACAGTACAGCAATCCCCCCCACCCCTTCAAGAACTCACCTGGTCTCTTGAGTGGCTTTTTGGTGGGGGTGTCCTTCCTTTTGTTCTGAATGGCAGGGGAATATGGCACTCCAGTGGAGGAGCTGTTCTTACGGAAATGGTCTTCCAGCCCCTTGATGGAGCGGTCAAGCTGGACAGAGCGGATTTGGAAGTAAACAGGCATAAAATCTAGGGAGACAAGGTAGAAACAAGATTATAGGCAAACAGGGAACACTATATGATAAAACAAACCTTTCCTGAAACACTCTGTGCCCCTAAGGGGCCCTAGTAGCATTGATGTGGGACCCGAGGTGGTTTTCCCTCCCAGAGCCTCTCCTATTTTCTTCAAAAACTGCTACTTCTTCTTCCTTCCCCCACAATATTCATTCCAGCCCTCCCACCACACACAACAAGTCTGTGCACCAAGAGCACATCAGTTGTGGAACTGATGGGAGACATTTGCGCAAGACATTGTCAATTCAAGTGCTCAGTTTCTAACATGAGACTTTACACACTTCTCAGGATTCAGGGCATTCAGGAACTAAATGAGGCGTTCATCATTTGAAAGCAGAATACAAACTGACTAACAAGATATGCTATATATGCTTCAGTCGCCTTTGATCATGGAAAAGTTCTTAAGAAGCTTTTAAAAGATGTTTGTCATACTTGGTAAGCACAGTAATCCCCACTCAGAAGCAAATCATTGAGGTGGGGGGTGATTCTAGTAGCTATATGTATGTGAAAGTACAGGTTTCCTGTAACAAGTCCACAAAATTGTTCACTCCCAAAGAAAAAGTTAATAAAGGAGTATAAAGCTGTAGGCAGATTTTGATGCTGCAGAACAGGAAAGAAGAGACATGTACTGACTGAAGAAAGTCGTCTGTGCTGCTTCCCCCCCCGCCCTTGGTCACATTTACTACAAAAAGTTCTGTTCATAAATAGTTCCCAAATGGGAATAAGTGACCAGTGTCTCACACATTTATAACACTTATAATGATGGAGCACTAGATAGTTGCAGCTCCATCAGAAGGCATCACAGATGCAAGTTAAATGGATTTCTGCTATAGGACAGGCTATGCATTAAGACAATTTATGCTTTATTTACACAGCTCGCTCTCTCATCATATTCACCAGATCATTCTGTTCAACTGACAAACCATCACTCACTACAAATGCTGTAAAAAAAAAAAAAAGGAGGATCTTAAGAAGGTGATTGAAAGGAGACTGAACTACTCACCTAAAAGGTGCCACTAAGGCAGTCACTAGTTTTGCTAGCGCTGCTAGCTACCAACGGCAGTGTGAGGCATGGTTTGTTAGCCACAGCAGCACCTGAGCAGAGGCTTCAAGGCTGAAGGTGTGTGATCTACAATCAAAGCTGTACAGTGCTACACACAACCCTCAACACCCTACTTTTGGTCTCAGCCACATGCGGTAAGTAGTTGGAGAGCGCTCACCTGATACAGAACTACAAGGGAACAACACACAGCACTACCAACCTTGATTCCTGCCGTTTTCCACCAGCCAGCCAGAAATGCGGATGATATCGTGCAGGACGCTCTCCGGGAGGTGCTCCAGAGACATCTCCTCCTGCATCTCCATTTCATCATCCCCGCTGATCAGGTCCAGGATGAGGATGGGTGGGACCGGCTTGGTGTGTCGTGTCATCAAGCTGCGGCTTGCCCCTCTCAAAGAGGGATTTCTGGCACACAACAGCAGAAGGACAGAAGCAGCACAGGGCTTCTGTAATCAGTCACTCACAAGTATTTCTGTATAAGAACGTACTTTCTGCAGCGTTTCTAACCACATGCTTCAAACTCCAACACCTGTAACTAAGAAACTTTTAAAGCAAATTAAATAAAAAAGGCTTGGGAGTTGCTCAGTTTTCAAGTGGGATTTAAACAGATCTCCCATTCCGTTCAAGCAGTTGAAGGACTGACAAGAGCTGCTCAGGAAGAGGTTCAATCAACTCCACCACACGTGCAAGATGCACTTTCAGAAGTCCTATGGCACAATGCGTAGAGAAAGCAAAACGCCACAAGCAGAAACGCTGCCGAGTGCAGACTTAAACAGAAGCCAAAACAATTGTTTCTTTAGCTGTGCCCAAACACCTTCTTTACAAGGCAGCAAGCAAGAGGGCAAGCAGCAGGGCTACATCTGTCCCTCTTACCCATGCCAGGTTCCAGACCCATGACCTACCATGCGGTTCAGCTCTGGGCTGTCTGGATTGTTGTCCTGGAAGTATTCCACCGCCTTCTGGATTTTGTCCATGCAATTCAAGTACTCCTCCAGCCTCCCAGTGGGGCTGAAAATTAAACCAAAAAGAAACAGAAGAAGCAAAGAAAGAAGGTATCAAGAAAGCACCAGACCAAACTCGGGATAAAAATAACAAGGAACATTTAAATTGCCTTTTCTTCAACTAGGAGGAGGTCATGGGATTCCCTTTTGCCTCCACTCAATAGCACAGCAGAATACCCAATCAATGCAGCAAGTGCAGAAGTACTGATGATGGAGCAGCACACAACTCTCAGCCTTGCCATCCTTTCCCAGTCAGGCCCTGATGGGAAGGTAGAGGAAGCTGCACATCCCACCCCAGAGAAGGGCCATCACAGCACCTTCCCAGAGACTGAAAGTAGGCTCCAGAACAGTTCCGATTCATCCTGGATGCAGCGACAACATCAACAAGGCAGGAAGAACCTTTGGGAAAAGGGTGGAGGAAAGAAGAGAAGCCACCAATGCTCATCAGATTCATATGGCAGCATGTCTGCAAATCCTGGAAGAGACACCAGGGTCTGAGCAGACTTTGCCCTCTGGGGATTGCTGAAGGTCAAGTCAGGCAGCTTCATTGTGGACTGACAGTGGGAAAAGAGTGTGGGAAGGGTACAAGGAACATTATGATGAGTGTGTGGAGTCAGGTCCCCTACCAGAAGTTCAACAGGATGAAGCATCCCAGTAAGATCTAGCTGCTCAACTCACCCTTCCTTTATGATCTTCTCTGTGTCCTTAGCCACATGGGAGTAACTGATGACGTGATCCAAGCAGGACAGGGTCTTCTCCACGTTCTCCTGCAAGCGCTGCAGGTTCTCTGTCTGTTTATGGACAGGGATGATCGAGTTCTCCAGCTTCATCAAACGACTTTCAAAGGAGGAAAGAATAGAAACCTACACGCCAAGAGAGAAACAGAGAGCTGAGGACATCCTTCCACCTGGACCCATACAGTTGGACAGCAGTTAGAGCAGGGCAATCAGGGACCTTCAAGTCCCAGCTTCACTTTTTGGGCTCTGCTACTAATTTGCCATGGCTCCTAAAGCAGGCTGTTTAATCACTCTATGTCCGAATTTGTATTAATAACCACAAAATAGATCACCTGCCATACAGAGATGGGCCAAGCTTGAATTAGATGTTTGTAAAGTGTGAAGCTAATGTTTCAAGACAGTACTAAGGAGGAGCAAAAGTTTATTTGACAGCAGAAAACAAAACCACAGGAACTGCCTAGAGGTGCCCTAGGTAAAAAGAACAAAAACATAAACCGGCTGCCACTTTGCTCCATACCACTAAGACCCAAATATGAGATGCACAACACGACGACACAGGACCAGTATAGCAAGAACCTTCTTTTCCATCATAGACATTTAGTTTTTAAAAGGGACTGCGATATTCCTTCTGAAAGGTGGAAAACCTCTTAGTAAGCTCATAAATGGAGCCTTAATGTCATCTTTTCCAGGCAAAAATGTAATTCTTTCAAGACTCACTCCTACGTTATGTTTTCCACACTTCTCTGGCAGTGCCTCTATGACCTTCTTGAAGCACTAAGCCCAAAACGGGACATAGTATACTAGCTGAGGGCTTAGGAGCAATTAGAGCATGGTAATTACTTTCTACCTCCTAAGCAGAACATTCCCAAAATAAAACTCCAAACGAGACCTGACTTTATGAAGCAACAACATGATGCTGTTGCACAAACTAGTCTGGGGTCTATTAATACCAATTCCCAAGAGAGAGGATAGACTCATTTGAGCCCTCATCTCCTCAGGAGAGAAGCTTAGGATTTAAACATTCATCAGTTTCCCACTTCGCCCAGCCACTGAAGTGTCAAACACAGATGCAGAGCAAGTGGTTCATTACTCTGCATTCCTCAGATAGGCACAATGACAGCCTTGAAAACAGATTGTCCTAAGAAAAAGTAAACCGAGGCCCAACATTAGGGCTGAACTTCAAGGACCTCCTTACCATGTTCTTTGTAAGCTGGTCACTCTTCTCAAGGCTCTCTTTGATAAAGGACAGGGTTTCTTCTTCCTGTCAGCAGGATGAAAAACTAGTCTTCAATTCTGAACACGGAGCATTTAAGTCACTACATGCTACACGTACGTTTTTACAAGTCCTGGTAAACACTGCAGCAAACAATGTTTGATCTGATGCTGACACCACATTTTAATATGCCACCTCTTCGCAGAAATCGCAACAACTGACCCGAGGCGAGAGATGCATAACAGAAGTGAGGGGTTTATGGATTACTCATTTCCCTCTAATATCCCAAGCCCATGAGCCTTAGCACACTGAAGTCACAGCACAATATAACATTAACACCTTTACCACAGAGGCACACTGGCACAAGACCACATTTGCCTGCCACAGCACAACACAGGTGTTGCACAGGCACCATCCAAATCCCCCACACAGCCGTGAACTCAAGCAGCCAACGCAAAGCAACCACCAAGGGCTGTTTTCAAGTCACCAAAGCCCAGAGATGGGGTGGGGGGGACGGACGGGACACAGCAACCTGCAAGGGCTGGCCCCACAGGCTGCACCTGAGGACCTGAAGGGAGAGCCCCCAGAAGCTACCAGGCCCTAAGAGCGGGGCCCCAGCCCCAAAGCGGGGGGCAGAAATACCTCCTGACCCTGAAAACTAAGGGCCCTCGGCCCTGAAGGGGACCTGGGGATGCTGACAGGCCCGGAGCGGGGTGACCAGGCCGTTGGGGGCCGCGGGACGCTCCCAGGCCCGGAGGGGGCCTCCGTGCCAGCTCCCAGGCCCATCTCCTAGGCAACGCGCTGGGGCTGCGGGCCCGGGACCAGGCCCCGGCCCCGGCAGGGCCCGCAGCAGGGCCCTAGCCCAGCCCTACCTGCTTGAGCTTGCCCTCGATCGCCCTCCTGCGGGCCGACACCTCCTCGGCGGGGATCATCCTGCCGCGGAGCGCCGGGGCCGCGCTCCACCGTTCAGTCCCACTGCAGACACCCTCTTCCGCCCTCCCGTCACTGCCGCGGCGCCATCTTGGGAGCGGCAAGACACATTGAGCATGCGCAGCACGACCAAGGGCCCTCTGGAGAGTGGTCTCCATTTAAGTAGGGGCCGGAAAGGCACCAGCCCTGAACGCGCATGCGCTGTTGTCCCAGAGGGGAAGAGGCGCATGCGCACTGCCCCTCGCAACGGGCAGTTTGGGAGTAGTGGGCAGCTGCGCCGCCATGTTGGAAGTGGTGTGGCGGGTGCCAGGGGGGCACCCCATTTCTGTCAGGGCAGGACTGGCTCCCCAGGCCCGCCATCCCCACTACGGCCTGGCCGAGTCGAGCTCCTCCAACCCCAGTATCACCGACGTCCCCACAGGACACGACGTCCTGACGGGGGTCCAAAGCCACCCAGCCTTCCCCCCTGCCAAGCTGTTGGGGCGGCCAGGCCCAGGGCCACTCTGCCACACACCGTGAGGGAGAAACGAGGTGTGGAGGAAGATTACAGGGGTTTGAGCCCAGGGAAATTAAATTGTAGAGATTTGAGTATGAATTATGGAAATGTAGACATTTGCAGGAGTGCAGGTCACTCCACTCCCATCCAGCATCCATTTTCCAGAAAGAAAGGCTACCACCACAGGGAAGGTGCTGCCTTCTCCTGCGGCATAGGTGGGGATGGCCGGGTTTATCACACGCTGAGGCAGTTACGGGGCTCTGCAACCTCACAAACCACATCCAGCCTGGCACAGGGAGCTGCTTTTATCAGTACAGACAGTCCCAGCCTGCCGTCTCATGGTGCACCGAGGCAAGGCCCCTGCTGCGTGAAGGGACTGGTGTGTTCTCATCCATCTTCCCCTTGTCAAACCACCCCGGGCTCTGGAAAGGAGCTGAAACAGCCCGACTGGTCTCTTTTGTTCAACAACTTCGGTGTGTTTCATAACCCACCTTATCATGCTGCAAACAGCTGTGACCGGGCTCTGGCTGCTGTGAGGGCCGATGCACAGCCAGGGCACTGTGTTTTCTGTGTGTGACATTGCCCAGCCATGACTGCCTGCCCGTGTTTTATGGGGACACCTGCTAGAGGGGATCTTGTCCTGTGGGTACAAGAGAGAAGAGCCCTGTCCAGGGTCAGCGCTCAGCATGTCTTGTGCTTTTCCCCGCTGGGCTGGTGTGATTGGGAAGGTTTCTTTTTCTCCGTGTACAGCAGAGCCATCTCTTTTTTTTATAGCAATCCATGCTTTTTCTGCTAACACTCATCCCCTCATTCAAAGAGCACCCAGGGCCAAAATGAAATCTCCCCTCTCTGAGCCTGGGCAACAATTGTGTGTGCTCCCCTGAATAGTGCTGTATATCTCCTGAAAACCCAGCAAAAATGTTCCCTCACCCCTTCATGGGGTGACTGAGCCCTCAGAGCAAAGAAGGGGAGCTGGGATAGAGGCACCCAACCCATGTCGCCGCTGCCAGCTAGGGTGCAAAGGGTGAATAAATATACAGAAAGTCAGTCTGCCAATAAATAGTGTAAAAACTACCAGAGTCTGTGCAAACGTGAGGTGCAACGGCACATCCAAGGGGAGGCAGCAGAAAAAACCTGGCTTGCTGGTCAAATGAAAAAAGTCAAAGCAGCAGAGGTTATTTCTGGTAAAATGAAAAAGAAAGGGTAGAAACACTGCAGTTTGAACACGTTAAAATACAGTGCAAAAGGGTGCAAAGCACACCTGGGATCTTTGGGTTGTAAATACCCCCCCAGCTCATTGCTGGCAGTTTCTCCAGAGTCCCTTTCCAGCCCCTTCTCCCACCATCCCAAGTGGCAGCACTGCCCCACAGCTGTGGGCACAGAGAGGTACCCACAGCCTGGCCCTGGCCAGCCTCGCACCCAGCCCCACATCCCTGAGCCAACCTGCCCTCCCCATGGGGCTCCCCGAACCTGCTGCCCCCAGACCCGCCACCCCTCACCCTGCCTGCGCCGGCCGGGCTGGGCTGGCAGCTGAGCGTGCGCTGCTTTTCTTCCCTGCCTTGGCAGAGCCCAACCGCTCCTCGGCGTAATTGGCCTCGCGAGGGCTTGGCTATTCCTGCGGTTTCTGTGCGGCTCCTCTCACCACCCTGTACCCAAGAGGGCTCTGAAGCCACTTGTGTTTCTCAGGGCATCTACAGGGCCAGGTGGGGACATGGCACAAGCAGAGGGATAGCCCCAGGCACTGACACCATGTCACCCTCAAGA
The DNA here is from genome assembly GCF_030936135.1 of Gavia stellata. Lineage (NCBI taxonomy): Eukaryota > Metazoa > Chordata > Aves > Gaviiformes > Gaviidae > Gavia > Gavia stellata. The sequence continues at coordinate 64,957,470 of NC_082598.1, read as the reverse complement.
GCTCCCTGCAGGGGCAGGGAAGGATGCTCCAGGGGTTGGGAGCAGCTCCCAGGACTTGGGACCCCGGGCACAGCCACCCTTATGTCGCACAGGTGGGGTGTAACCATTGTCACGCATGTGGTGGTTTGTGCCTCAGTTTCTCCGCGGGGCATTGCTGTGCTGCCACGGAGAGGGGTGATAGCACCCATGTAGCAAGGCTGGGTGTGCAACCAGGGCTGGGCTGGTGAGATGTCCCCTACCTCCAGGGGAGAGGATCAGGCAGAGCCAGGCTGTGCTGGAGGGAAACAAAGAGGCAAAAGGGTTTTTTCTTCTCCATTTTTTTCTTTTATTTATTTATTTATTTATTTATTTATTTTGATAAATAACTTTCCATGGAAAAGGTTAAATTGCACACATATCGCTGCAGTTCTTCAGCATCGAGGCCCCGAAACAGGAAAATATAACAAAACCAACAAATAAAAAGGAGCATTGCCAATACAGATATAAACACCTACACTGACCCCCAAAGCCCCCCAAAGACATGGCCTTCACTCCCCAGCCCCGGGACACCGTCCCCAGCTGTGCGGTGGCATCCCAGGGCACTTCAGGTGCTGGCACCTGGGCAAAGCAGTGGCCCAGTCCCAGCTCTGCTGCTTGCGTGAGCTGAAGATGTTGGTTCTTAGCCTGTCCCACGCTTTACCGGCGGGATGCGGGACCTGCACTCCCACCTCCACGGCTCCAACCCTCTCCCCAAATTTGGGTGCAAATTACTCCAAGGGTAATTTATATAGTTTTTTAAAGGCTTGTTTATTGATTCTTACACTACAGCTATACTCTCAATAAATTATATTGCTCACATTAAAGGTCCTAAGTGCTTTTGTAACCAAACAAGAAATTCTTTACAATCTTCCATTTTTCAGTAAGTCTAAGACATACAACTAAAACTACAGCTTCTACGTGGCACTCACAGTCTTTGGCCTGAGCTCCTGGATGGAGCCTGAATGTGGATTTCCTTCCTCCTTGGTCTCAGCTGGGAGCATTTGATGTGGAGCGACCCCATTGCCACCAGCTGATGGCCATGCCACAGTGTTTTCCTTACAGCTCCCCCAAAAATGCATTCTTAATCGGGGTCCTGCGTTGCCCTGGCAGCCACTCGTAACCTGATGGATGAGCAAAAGAAGTGGAGAGCAACAGTCTCAGACCAAAAAAACAGAGAGGGGCTATGTCAGCTGGTGAAAGACAGAGAGGGTTTATGGTGGCCTAGACCCTTCAGCAACTGCAGCGAGAATTTTGGCTATAAAAAATACGAAAGCTTGTTCTGGGAGCACCTCGGTCCCTACTGCTCCTCTCCTGCCAGGGCCAGTTCCTGGATCTTTAACGAAACCTGTTGCTGCTGCTCCAGGAATCCTCCCTTGCCTGGTCTTGGTTTACAGAACAATGAACACAAGCCTTTAAAAACAGTGAAAATATAAAACAACTCTCAAACTGTATTTCCCCTATCCCCCCCACTATTAAGAAATTCTAGTGCTAAAAATATAGGTTTCTTTGAATATATAATATATAATAGATTATATAAAAACATCTAAAGAGGCAGACTTGCTGAATTTATAAACCTTTTCTTCTTCCCTAGGCACAAGTCGGGAGGGAGGTTGAACTCGGAGAATCCAGAAGGGACCTCTATTTGCTTGCTAGCTAGTTATCACACTATATCTACTAACTACCCTAGATAGAGAAAGGAAAGAGAGACAGAAATGGAGAGACGAAAGGGTGAGGAAATTGCACTTAATCTATAGAGTCCTAAGCCGCCAGGAATCACATGTCTTGGATGGAATTTAGCAGGTGCTCTCCTTTAGCCCTGAAGGAACATATGTTGTGTCCATTTTCACAGAAAAAAAAAAAAGGATAATTCACATTTCTTCCTTTAAAAGTAAAAAAATAAGTAGCGTTCCATTTCTTCTCTCATGGACTAGAGACTTCTGATGTGTCCTTTAAAGATATATCAAGCAGTTCCTGTGGTGGTGTTTTTTTCTCCCCCCGGTGTTTCTGTGAATAATCTTATGATGAAGCTGGTAAAAATCACTGTGGATGTCTCTGTCTCTAGAAAATCTTGTCCCTTGTAAGTCCCAGCAGCATGGGGGGAGCATCCTACTAAAGTCTGTGTGGGCTTGGAATGGCGACTGGCCTCTTATAAAAGGGCCGTGAGACTGCTCCAGTCGCTCGCATCCACTGGCAAAGAGGTATCGTTGAGGTCAAACAACTGATCTATGTTGATGCAGTTGGAGAGGAGATCGTCTGTCTCTTCATCCCAGGGATGCTGCAGGAAAGACGTGGCCATCAAGGTTTCGTCAAAGTCCAGGTTGTTCAGGCTGGGTTCAGTGAGGACCTGCTCCTGCCCCTGAGGACAGTCGACGTGGTGCCCTTGTACCGTCAAGTCCGGGTTGCGTGTTGCGGGGCTTAGTGGAGGTGTGAACTCCAGATCCCCGAAAATGGAGAGGTCCCCACTCAGGTTGGTGTCTAAGATGGCCTCCCAGTCAAAGTCACCTTTCAGCGATCCCAGCTCGGTCTGCTCTTCCTGGGTCAGCAAGGCAGAGCTGGAAAGCCGCGACGCCTTGGCCGTTCGCTTGGGCAAGGGCTGCCTGCGCTTCTGGCCTGCTTTGCCATCCTCTGGATTCCGGTTCTCGTTGCCAGTGACTTTTTCAAATTCTTTCAGCAGCTGCTGCGACTCCGTGTTGACATAGAGGATGCTATCGGTGGTGCAAGTTGAAGTGGCTGAGTTGGTGACGCACCGTACTTCTTGCTGGGCTCTTCCGGTGAAGGACGGGGGGATCTGCACTGGGGGCATCCTCCGCTTTTTGAAGGCACCGTTCTTGAGCCGGTCAGCATGTTGGGGGTCCAGCTTCCAAAACCCGCCTTTCCCCGGCTCGCCCTTCTCCCGGGGGACCTTGATGAAGCACTTGTTCAAGGAGAGGCTGTGCCGGATGGAGTTCTAGACCCAAAAGAGAAAAAAACCCCAAGGCTGAATGCTTGTCTGCTACTGCAGCACCTACCTGTGTGGGAAGGCTGGTGGAAAAGCATGTTTTCAGCAAGGACCTTTGGGAAAAGAAAGCAGAAATGGCAACGTCAAGACATCCCGGGCTTCTGCCCAGCAGAAGCTCCTCCGCCCCGCAGAAACTCCCCTGCCCCGCGTCACCAGCAGAGTTTTCTTGCCTCCTGTCTAATCCAGCCAGAGGTGGCAGGAGCCAAGGGGTTCAAGCTAGGACTTGCCAACCAACGGGAAGCTTTTGGGCAACTCTCCTTGGCTGTAAACGGCGGCCATGGGGCCTTGAATCATGCAGAGCACTGAGAGAAACCAGCCAGACTTGCTCTAGGCCTGGAGCTAAGCTGGAGGAGGTCGGGTTCTCCTTCATGGGTAAGGAGGAAGAGGAGGGTCTTTACACCAATGTGGCCACGGCTTCATTAAAAGTGGCAACACATGGCAGCACCGTGGGGGACGGCATCATCAGGGCCCTCCTTGCATCCCCCAGTTCATCTGCGCCTCTTGCTAGGAAAAATATTTGGCCAAAAACCAGGCAGCATGCCTCCCCGCAGCCAGGCTGACAAAACCAGACAGGCAAAACCGCAGAGACACGTGGGCTGTCCCACCTCAGCCCTGTGTGTCCCCAGTGGTGCCTCCTGGCCCAGGGAAGCTCGGTGTGAAATCACTGCATCTTCATCAACCACCACTCAAACGAGCTGGGGGGGAAAAAAAGGAAAAAAAAAAAAAAAGAGGAGTTTCTGCTCCCGTCGAGCTGTTCTGAAACCCTGAATGTGCCTGGAGTGATGTGAATAATCAGAAAGGAAACTCAGTTATTGGGTAAATAACCCAGCGTTGGACTCCACAAAGCCAAGACTGTATTAAGAGATTGGATATGGTAGAGGGTTTTTTTTTTTTAATGTTGCCTGGATATCTTTATGCTTATTCATCCAGAATCCGTAGTGCCGAATAGGAAAAACAAGGCTTGAATGCTTAGAGCTGTTGAAAAACACGCATACGCGCAACCCCCCCCCCCCAAACCCCTCCTCTGGGCTGAAGCTCCTTGGGTGTGTTGGCTTTTCTCCAAAGCACTCAGCTCCCACAGGAATATATCCATCTCCCCCTGGAGTATGGGTGGCATGACCTTTCCAGGCTGTCTTCACGTACGGGAATCGGGATAGGGGATGAGAACACAGCCTCGAAAAGAAAGAAAGAAAGAGGAAGAAAAAAGGAAAGAAAAAAGGAAAGAAAGAAAGAAAGAGGAAGAAGAAAGGAAAGAAAGAAAGAAAGAGGAAGAAAAAAGGAAAGAAAGAAAGAGGAAGAAAAAAGGAAGGAAGGAATGAAGGAAGGAAGGAAGGAAAGAAAGAAAGAAAGAAAGAAAGAAAGAAAGAAAGAAAGAGGAAGAAAAAAGGAAAGAAAGAAAGAAGAAAGAAAGAAAGAAGAAAGAAAGAAATAAGAAAGAAAGAAATAAGAAAGAAATAAGAAAGAAAGAAAGAAAGAAGAAAGAAAGAAGAAAGAAAGAAGAAAGAAAGAAGAAAGAAAGAAAGAAGAAAGAAAGAAAGAAGAAAGAAGAAAGAAAGAAAGAAGGAAGAAAGAAAGAAAGAAAGAAAGAAGAAAGAAGAAAGAAAGAAAGAAATAAGAAAGAAAGAAATAAAAAAGTAGCAGGAACACAGGTAGCCCTGCAAACAATCCAGGCTGTGGTAACTCTGAATTTACAGTTTAACGAAATTTTACAAGGGTCAGAGACTTGCAAGCTGAATTCTCTGCTCCCCATCTCCCCTCCCCATCCCAAACTTCATTCAGCCTGGGCTGCCCTCTGTTATTACCCGGCCGGTTAACATATTTATCATTCCTGCCTGCAACAATCCTGTAAAGCCCCTGCATCTCTGCAGAGAGCGATTGAAAACCTTCTTTCTTTTTTTAATAAACACATTTAATTAAAACCGTGGTGATTACCCAGCCGTGAGTTTGCAGGAGAAAGTCAACGGACTGGCACACAGCTCCTCCTCCCGCATTGCTCCCATAGGTCCCCCTAGCACAGGGGAGGCTGGGGGACCCAGGTGGCCCTGGAGAGGGACCGGAGGGTTTCCTTCCCCGTGATGGGCTTCAAGAGCCGCTGAAGACCCACCTGCCTGGGGAGAAGGTGGGCAACGCCTGGGCAGGGGCTTTGCAGAGGTTTTGCCTGGGTGAGCACCGCTGCCGGGATCATTGGCACACTGCGCATTTGGGCTGGGAATAACCCGAGCGGAGGGACGAGCCACCCAGGTCCCTCCTGCCCTGCCACATCCTAGAAAGCCTCACGTGCCAGAGGTCCCTTCGCGTGATGGAGGAGGGCGGCGAGCCAAGGTGGCTGGGAAAAGCCCCTGTGCTTCAGGTTGTCCCCAAAGCTGGTGAGCCTGGGGGCTGTCCCCTACCCCCTGGGGACATGCTTGTGCTAGCTGGGGACAGCAGCTCTATTTGACCTCACAGTGGAGGCTGTGGAAAGCCCTCCCCAGCCCTGCGGGGAGAGGGGACAAGACAAGAGGGCTCCAAATCGCCTACCTGCCAGGTGGGATCAGCATGTCGGAAGTAGCAGAAGTTGTCAGTAATCCACTGGTAGATGGCAGAAAGGGTGACTTTGGGCTTATTGCTGGCCTCCATCGCCATGCAGATGAGGGTGGCGTAGGAGTAGGGCGGCTGGACGTGCGGGTTGGTCTTGTAGTCGATGTCGTCCATGAGCTGAGGGTTCACGGCCATGGTGTTGTGCGCCGTCCTCGAGGTGCAGGAGGAGATGGGATTGCAGGGAGTGTGGGAGATGCCCATGCACGCTGGGTCGGCGGCCAGGGGCGAGCATGGGGCAGCAAAGCTGGGGATCCTCTGACAGTTGTGGGGGTCCTGGCCGCTGGGGCAGCAGGAGGACTTGCCCATGCTGGGGTTGGCAATTGAGAAGTCCTGCAGCCACATGAGGCTGGTCAGGCTGTCATCCAGGTCGTCCGCGTCCCCCATGCTGCCCTTCTGCCCTCTGTTCTTTCCAGCTGGCAGGCGGCTCAGCCACCCCTCAGCCATGCCTTGGCACGTCAGCAGCTCTTGGTTCACGGGATACACGTGAAGAGGAGGGAGGGGACGGGGCAGATCCTGCAATAAAAACAGGGAGAGGGTTGAGGGTCTCTGAGGCGCAGCCGCTCTGTAGCACCCTGGCAGGGTTGGACCTGGGTGGTCCCGGTGCCGCTGGGTGAGACCCATCCCCGGGGTGCTGTGCACCGGAGCCGCAGTGCCCCACTCCCCCAGGGTGCAAAACATCTTCCAGTTCCCCTCTGGCTATCGACTGCCCTGGCTTTCATCCTATTTCTGCTCCTCCCTTCACCTGCCACCCCGAAAACACCCCGGCGGGGGCGAGCGCGGAGCCTCCCCAACACACCCTCGCTCAGAGCGAGCCGGGAGATTCAAGCTCCCGTTATCCCCGGGCTGGGGAGGCGGCGTCTGGCTTCGCTGCTGGGCTGTGATCCCGAAATCTCCTTTCTCCGGGCGAGCAGAGCGCTCTCCGAGAGCAGCCGAGTGACGCGGAGCGCTGCTCCGACTGCGCCGGGGTGGTTCGGGCCGGGGGTTCCACGGGTGGAATGACGCCGAACTCAACAGTCGGCGCGGGGGGAGTGGGAGTAGAACGTTCTCTCTCGCTCCAGCGAAAGAAACTTTTCCCGCAAAAAGAAGGCTCGGGGCAGCCGCAGCTTGTTCAGACGCCTGAGCCCCAGTGCCACCACCCCCCGGCCCCTGCCCGCAGTGAGGGAGAGCCCAGAAACGCTGGGGCGGGCGGGGGGGGTAACAATGACAAGAACAATGGCAATGACAATGGCAATAACAGTAGCAATAAACGTCCTCCCCTCCCTCTGCAAACCCACCGCCCCTGACGGCGGCTTCGCCCGCACAGCCCGGCTGAGCCCTCGGCACTGCTAAAAGGGGCCAAAAAAAAAAAAAAACCCAACCCCAAAGCCCTGGGGGTGGCGGGGGGATTGGTGCTTTCCCCCCACCCGGTGAGCGGTGGCCCCGCGCGGTGCCAGGCCCTGCCCGCCCGGCCGCCGTGATTTGCCGGCCATAAAAGCATTCAAACGGTGAGTTGCAGTTGTGCATTCACAGGTTTTCTCTTAGGTAAAGTAGTTTACAGCTGTCAGAAATATTTTGTGTGTGATCTATAATTCTAAAATGACGACAGCTTTAGTTGTACCTTGGGCGGGACTCGAACTTCAGCCTCCCGCACTCCAGCGGAGTGACGGTCACTTTGTCCTGCGGTGTCTTTGCTCTGCCCCTTGCTCACTCGCTGTGCCCTGTTGTACCTTCTCTAGTCTTCGGACGAATGGTTCTCCTCGGGATAAAGAGAGACTCTTTCTTTCCCCAGGTATTTATAAGGACTGTGCAGTCGAGGCTGTGATCTGTAGTTTTGTTAATTCTGCTCTTCTTACTGCCTGTGACTGTTCTTCCCCCTTGCAGGCGATGGGAAGAGCCGTTGGCATAGCGCTCGTGAAGCGGTTTGGGTGGCGGGCTTGTTGTAAATATTCTGATTTTTTTTTAATCAAAATATGATTTTATATATATATATAAAAGGTTAAATTTAATTAATAAATAAATAAGTTAGGATTGTTAAGTTAGAAACAATAACCATAGGAACCTCACCAGGGAGTCGCCGTTCCATACTGAGGAACTAACAGTAACGAGATGGAACGATGAAGAACTGAATAGAAAAGTTTTGTTTGAGTCCTATGGCAGTGTGACCTGATATGCACCAGTGATGCTGCTTGAAAAATCCCCTTACCCTCCCATCTGATATGAATATCAAGAATGCCAATCAATAGATATTAATAGAAATAAACATTGATTATTCATAGGCATGGAAATTGACAGAAAATTATAAGCTAGAAAGTGATTATTAAAAGATTAAAGATTATATATATATATTCTGTATAAGGGTAACTAGGTATGGGCTATCCCTGATTTAATCATAAACTAGCATTTAACAATGTAGCATTGTGAAGAGGTAGAATTTGCTTGTCAAGAGAAAGATAAGTTGTAGGCCTGGTCAGTAAACCGGGGAAAACTTAAGAAGATTCCAAGAATGGGATTTTGCAACCAAGCTGAGCATGCGCAAAGATGGGGTTCAACTAGAGGACACCGTGAGGAAGACTATGGACGACCACCAGATGACCTTAGACAGCCACCTGTGTACCTGGAGGCGAATGTGTCACGAGCATTTACATACATTAATGAGTTCTCGGAAATTGTATGAGTATGTTAATTGTTTCTTGGAAATGTGATGAATATGTATACTGATTGTATATAACTTCTGTAGCGGAGAAACTAAGTACGCACACGAGGTGGAGCGATCCCCTGTGCGTCCAGCGCTGCAGTAAAGAAGTGCCTGCTCACCTACGTACATTGTGTAGGTGACTTTTTCTGTTAGAGATTTTTAACATGTTTAACAGTCATGTAACCCAAATGCATGTTAAATAGACAAGTTTTGCCCTTCTTCCTGATCTGTCTGGGAGATAATTCTCAGGAGGTCATAAACGGTATGTTCTGCTGTGCTTTAAAATAACCTGTCGCCAGAAATGTCTTCCTTAGTGCCTGCGCAGAGCGAGAACCTCCAGAAGCGAGGGCGTGCTGACCCTCGGGCAGCTTCAAAGCAACGAATACTTGTAAAGAGGTTAAAAATCCAGTCCCCTGGTAGCAGCGTGCGTGTCTAAATCCACCTGACTCCACATCACTCAGCACTCAATCAAAAGTTTTTGTGGGTAGGGGTGGATGAAATCAATGTACTCTAGAGGCAGGTGCTAAAACTGGCCAGGCAGTTTATCTAAATAAATCAAAATTTACCTTTGAATAGAGTGTCATGCCTTTAGATGTAGGGGGGTGTATTGCTTTTTCCTTCCTTGGTCTGAGCACAGCGCAGTGAGAGGTGTTTCCACCTGGGGGAGGGAAACTCATCCAACAGCCATCATCAGCCTCAGGGCTTGTGGTCCTTGATGGAGGCCTAAGTGCTTGGGATAGCTTTAGTTGTGTGGTGCTTCTCATTCTGCTCCCAGCTTTTCCCATTAACGTTTGCTCTTTGGTTAATTTGTCTGTGCAGTGTTTAGTAAACATTCTCCATTCAGAGGTCTGAGTTCCTTCCCCCCCCCCCCCCAAGGCAGGTAAACTACATGTGCCTTTCTTTGAAACCCCATGAATAGCTCTGGAGTTTATCTTGGGAGCAGAGAAAATAGGGACCCTTTAGAGCAGAGAAGAGACTTTAATACGAGAAGCACTGCAATGATATGCTGCTTGTGAGGAGGAAAGTACCTGCTTCAACTTCTTTTGGTAGCTTCTGCATTGTTTAGCAATAACGACTTAAAAGACTGATTACTTCTGTTACAGGACATCTTGAAAAACAAGGGTTAAAAGTAAGAGAGAAGAATGTAAAGAAGATGCTTCATAACAACTGCACCTGGCACTTAGACATATTAGAGATAAAGACTGTCTTCACCAGCTCTCTGCTAACTAGCAATAACGATTAACACAAGGACGAATCGTAGAAAAATAGAATGGACTGCCAAAACAGTGCCCTAGAGTTAACCTGTCTCATTATAATCTCATTATAATGGTAAGGAACACACCTCCTAGCTAGAAAAGCCCCCAACCCAATTAAGCCCCCTACTCTCTGGGCAGGTGTGGTGAATTAAAAGAGAACTGTAACTTTAAGATGAAGTAAGAAAAGTATTAACCAAGAGTTAATTAAGGGGTAGAACCTGGAGGCGTAACTAACTTTGTTAACTGTTTTAAGTACCTTTTCATGATTTTAACCCGGTGTGCATGTCAGGAGGAGAAATCCCCTTGCACCCGGGACCGCAATAAACACGCCTGCTTTATAACTCTGTGTGAGTTGTGAAGTTTGTTTCCGCGTGTCAATACTGGAATACTGTCAGTACTGTCAATACCCCAATACAGCCCGAGGGGTCCCGTCCCGGCACACAGAGCCCGGCGGAGACCTGCGCGGGGGACGGGCGGGAGCGGCGGCAGCAGGAACACGCTCCCGAGCCGGTCCCCTCCCGGGGCCGGCCCGGGCCGGGCTTCCCGAGCGGGGCGCGCCCCCGGCAGCGGGGCGAGCCCGGGCGCGGCTGGCTACCGAGCCCGGAAGGCTACCGAGCCCGGCGGCGGGGCCGGGCCGGCCGGCAGCGCCGAGCACCGGGCGCAGTCTGCCGCGGGTGCGGCCGAGGGCCGGCGCGGGCTTCGTCCCGGCGGGCACCGTGCGCCTCCGGGGAGCGCCGGGACGGCGGCAGCCGGCTCGGCCCCTCGGCCTCGGCGTCCTTGTCGCCGCCCGGGACACGGGGACCCCCGGGGCGCTCCCCGGCCCCCGGCAGCGTCCTGCCCCCCCACCCCCGCCGGAGCGGGGCAGGACGCGGAGCTGCAGCGCCCGGTGCGCGGTGCCGAGGGGCCGGTTCCTGCCCGCCATCGCCTGCGGCGGGAGGAACGGCATCGCGCCCGCGGGCAACGCTGCCCGCCCCGCCCGCCCCTGCCGCTGCGCCCCGACCGGCCGGGGGGGCTCGGCTGGGCGGGACTCGGCGGGGCGGGTCTGGGCCGGGCCCGGTGCCGGTGCCGCAGCCCCCGCCCAGGCGAACCGGCCCGGGCGCTGCCCACGCAGGAGCTCTCCTCGGGCGGGTCCCGGGACACCCCTGCCGAGCTCCGCCGAACCCCCCTCGCTGGGCGGCAGCCGGCGGGACCGAGAGACCCCGGCGGGCGCAGGGCAGAGGCGCGGCGGTCCCGGCCCGCCCCTCCCCGCCCCTCCCCTCCCGGGACAGAGGGGTCCGCAGCGGCTGTCCCGGGGCTGCTGCCCCACGCCCACCCGTGCGGCGGCACCGAAGCGGGTGGAAGAGGCCCCCGGCTGCCGACCCCAAACGCGCCCCCCCGCAGGAGCTCCCGGAGCGAGGGGGCCCTGGCCGGGGACGCCCGGCTGGCTCCAGCCTCGGGACGCGGAGCATCTCCCCCGGGAGACGGTTCCGCCGCCGCCGCCGAGCCCCGCTGCGGGGAGCGGGGTGGGGAGCGTCCCGCCGGCGACCCGCCACGTCCCGGGTGGGCAGCGCGCGCGCACCGGCGTGTGCATTTGCTTTTCCTCCTTTCGCAGCAGTTTCTAATAACGGGGCCGCGGGCGGGGAACGGAGCGGGGACGGAGCCGGGGCGGGGGGACGGAGCCGGGGCGGGGGGCGGGCGCGGCCGCGCATCCCTGCCGGGGCTCCCACCGCCGCAGCCGGGAGGTGCGCGGGGCCCGGCCGGGCCCGCCCGGCGGGTTCTCTGCCGGGGAAGGGGCGGAGGGGGCTGGTCCGCTCCCGGGGCCTGAGCGCTGCCCGGGAGCAGAGGCGGGACGGCGGGGAGGAGGAAGGGGGCGGCCGGGGTGCGGGACCCGGCGGGCGGTGGGCGAGCGGAGCGCAGGGCTCGTGTCGGCCACGTCCCGCGGCGAGAACCGGGCTCCCGCGGGGCGGCGGGGGGGTCACGGCAGGAGCGGGGAACTGCCGGGAGGACTCGCTCCTGGGGAGCGGGGGGCTGCGGAGGCAGCGGCGGGGCCCGAGGGGCAGAGACGCCGGGCCAACGGGGCCGCCGGCGTGTCCCCCGGGAGCGGGCAGAGGCGCGGCCCTCGGGCACCCCCGGGCCGGGCCGGCGGGGGCCCCCGGGACCGGGTGCGGGGGGCCGGGCTCGAGCGCTCCCCCGAGAGCAGCTCCTCCCGCTGCCGCCGGCACCGAACAACCCTCCGTGCTGGGCGGCGGCACGGCACTGGCAGACCCCGCCGCTCCCGGAGGGAAGGGCTGGACGCTGACCAGGCCGGGGGGCAGCGGTGCTCCCCTCCCTCCCTCCCTCCCTCCCTCCCCGCAGCCCCTCCGGAGCCCCCGGGCACGGCCCGGCCCCTGCCCGCTGCTGCTGGGGCTCTGGCAGGGCCGCGGCACCGGGATGCCCGCGGGGAAGTGGGGATCCGGAGCGGGGCCGGGCTCCGGCAACGGGCTCCTGTCCCGTCCCTGCCCGCGGGGACGGGCCCAGGGAAGCCCCGGCTGCCGGCGGGGCAGAGGCTGCCGGGCTCCCCCGGAGGGGGCTGCGGGAGACGGGCGGGTGCGGAGCAGCCGGCACCCACGGCGGCCCTTGGCCTGGGACAACAGCCCGACCCGCTGCCCGGGGGACAGCAGCCGAACACGCCGCGGGCCGACGCTGCCGGGGGAAACCCCCCGGACTGGCGGGGAACCGCAGCTGCGGGCTCTCCACGGGGGACGGCCCCACGGGCAGGAGGGTACAGGCAGCTCCGGGCAGCGCGACCAGGACAGACGAGACACACACGGCAGCTCCGGCAGAGGAGACGGACGCTCCGCTTTTATTGCGCGCACGGCCGCGCAGCGAGCGCAAGCGGCGGCTCCTTCCCGACGGAGCAGCACGCCTGCAGCCTTTCCAAGCGGGCCACGTCCGGCACAGGGCAGAAGAGCCCCAGGGGACCTCATGCGGGGAAGTCCTGGAGGCTCCCCTGCCCGCCTGGCACAGGGAAGAGAGGCGGCGGGATGGAGGGCACAGCCGGACTCCTGCTCCTGCAACAGCGGGGAACCGCTGGCCAGAAACGGCCCTGAGGAGCTCCCGGAGCGAGGGGGCCCTGGCCGGGGACGCCCGGCTGGCTCCAGCCCCGGGACGCGGAGCATCTCCCACGGGAGGCGGTTCCGCCGCCGCCGAGCCCCGCTGCGGGGAGCGGGGTGGGGAGCGTCCCGCCGGCGACCCGCCACGTCCCGGGTGGGCAGCGCGCGCGCGCACCCGCGTGTGCATTTGTTTTTCCCCGCGGCCGTTTCACAGCAGTTTGTAATAACGGGGCCGCGGGCGGGGACGGGGGGCGGAGCCGGGGCGAAGGGGCGGGGCCGGGGCGGGGGGCGGAGCCGGAGCGAAGGGGCGGAGCCGGAGCGAAGGGGCGGAGCCGGGGCGGGGGCCGGAGCCGGAGCGAAGGGGCGGAGCCGGGGCGGGGGACGGAGGCGGGGCGGGGGGCGGAGCCGAGGCGAGGGGCGGAGCCGGAGCGAAGGGGCGGAGCTGGAGTGATGTGGCGTGGCCGGAGCGAAGGGGCGGAGCCGGGGCGGGGGGACGGAGGCTGGGCGGGGGGCGGAGCCGAGGCGAGGGGCGGAGCCAGAGTGAAGTGGCGGGGCCGGAGTGAAGTGGCGGAGCCGACGCGGGGGACGGAGCCGGGGCGGGGGGCGGAGCCGGAGCGAAGGGGTGGAGCCGGAGCGAAGGGGCGGGGCCCGTCCGGCGGGTTCTCTGCCGGGGAAGGGGCGGAGGGGGTGGTCCGCTCCCGGGGCCTGAGCGCTGCCCGGGAGCAGAGGCGGGACGGCGGGGAGGAGGAAGGGGGCGGCCGGGGTGCGGGACCCGGCGGGCGGAGGGCGGGCGGAGCGCAGGGCTCGTGTCGGCCACGTCCCGCGGCGAGAACCGGGCTCCCGCGGGGCGGCGGGGGGGTCACGGCCGGAGCGGGGAGCTGCCGGGGGTCGGGGAGCGTGCGGGACTCGCTCCTGGGGAGCGGGGGGCTGCGGAGGCAGCGGCGGGGCCCGAGGGGGAGAAGCTCTCGCAGCGCGACCGGGACAGAGGCGACACAGACGGCAACTGCGGCAGAGGAGACCGACGCTCCGCTTTTATTGCGCGCACGGCCGGGCAGCGAGCGGAGGCTCCGTCCCGGCGGAGCAGCGCGCCCGCAGCCTTTCCGAGCGGGCCCCGTCCGGCACAGGGCAGGAGACCCCCGGGGACCTGTGCCGGTCCGCCCCAACAGCCAAAACGGTGATGCACTCCTCCAGGGCAGCGCTGTGAAGGCCTCCGGAAAACCTGTGTTTTGGAATATCAAAAAAAAAGTGAAAAGCCCTAAAGGGCTCCCAAAATAGTAAATGGTGACACGCTCCAAACAAGCCCCAGAGTGCAGAGCTACAAAAAAGTGCCGGGTTGGAGGGATCCAAAAAAGCCCCAGGGTACAGGACTACCTCCAAAAATTACTCCAAACTGTGCAGGGCTCCTACCAAAAAATTACTCCAAACGGTGCAGGGATCCTGCCAAAAAATTACTCCAAATGGTGCAGGACTGCCCAAAAATCCTCCAGGGCAGTGCTGTTAAGGCCTCTGGAAAAAACAGGTTTGGTAATATTCCAAAAAGGTCCAAAGGCGTAAAGGGCTCCCAAAAAACTAAATAGTGACACACTCCAAAGAAGCCCAAGGGTACAGAGGTACAAAAGAGAAACGGTTTGGAGAGCTCCCACAAAAACGAAACGGTGCAGGACCATCCAAAAAAATTAAAGGAGAATGGCTCCCAAAAAAACAAAAGGTGATGCATTCCTCTGGGAGGTCGGCGTGGCGATACAATCCAGAAATCACAGGTTTTGTAATATTCCAAAAAATAGCAAAACCAGAAAGGGCATCCAAAACCCCCCCAAAAAATGGTGACCCTTGCAAAACAAGACCAAGGGTACAGAGCTCAAAAAAAGCCCCAGGGTGCAGAACGCCTTCCAAAAAATACACGAAAGGGTGCAGGGCTCCCTCCAAAAATTACTCCAAATGGAGCAGGGCTCCCAAAAAAATATTCCATAGGGTGCAGGGCTCCCCCAAAATACTCCAAATGGTGCAGGGCTCCCTCCAGAAATTACTCCAAATGGTGCAGGGCTCCCTCCAAAAATTACTCCAAATGCTGCAGGGCTCACAAAAAAATATTCCATATGGTGCAGGGCTCCCAAAAAAATATTCCATATGGTGCAGGACTCCCAGGAAAAAAATATTCCATATGGTGCAGGACTCCCAAAAATTACTCCAAACTGTGCAGTACTCCCCAAGAGGTACTCCAAATGATGCAAGACTCCCACAAAACCCAAATGGTGATGCTCCCCTCCGGGGAGGGGCGGCGCGGTGATACTCACCTCTGGCGGGGCGGCTCTCCGATGCTCTCCTCTGGGTGGGGGGGCTGGCGAGGCGATACTCTGCATGACACGGGGGGTCGTCGTGGCGATGCACTCCAGAAATAATGGGCTTTGTAATATTCCAAAAGACAGCAAAACCAGAAAGAGCACCCAAAAACCAAAATGGTGACCCTTGCAAAACAAGGCCAAGGGTACGGAGCTCAAAAAAAGCCCCAGGGTGCAGGACGCCTTCCAAAAAAGTCTCCAAAAGCTGCAGGACTTCCTCCAAAAATACTCCAAACGTGGTAGGGCTCCCTCCAAAAATTGCTCCAAACCGTGCAGGAGTCCCCCAAAAATTTCTCCAAATGGTGCAGGAGTCCCCCCAAAATTACTCCAAACCGTGCAGGACTCCCCAAAAAATTACTCCAAACCGTGCAGGACTCCCCAAAATATTACTCCAAACTGTGTAGGGCTCCCCAAGAAATACTCCGAAGGGTGCAGGACTGCCCCAGAAATATTCCAAATGGTGCAGGACTCCCAAAAAACCCCAAATGGTGATGCTCTCCTCTGGGGGGTGCAGGTGGCATGGTGATACTCTCCTCCGGGGCATGGCAGGGCGGCGTGGCGATGCTCTCCTCTGGGTGGGGGGGCCAGCGCGGTGATGCACTCCAGAAATCACAGATTTTGTAATATTCCAAAAACCAGCAAAACCGGAAAGGGCACCCAAAAAACAAAACGGTGACCCTTGCAAAACAAGGCCAAGGGTACAGAGCTCAAAAAAAGCCTCAGGGTTCAGGACTCCTTCCAAAAAGTACACCAAAGGGTGCAGGGCTCCCTCCAAAAATTACTCCAAAGCGTGTAGGACTCCCCAGGAAAAACTTCAAATAGGGGAAAGAACCCCCGAAATACTCCAAATGGTGCAGGCCTCCCTCCAAAATTTACTCCAAATGGTGCAGGACTCCCAAAAAAATATTCCATATGGTGCAGGACTCCCAAAAAAAATATTACATACGGTGCAGGACTCCCCAAAAAATATTCCATATGGTGCAGGACTCCCTAAAAAAGTATTACATACAGTGCAGGACTCCCAGAAAAAATATTCCATATGGTGCAGGACTCCCCCCAGAAATTGCTCCAAACCGTGCAGGACTCCCAAAAAATTACTCTAAACGGTGCAGGACTCCCCAAGAGGTACTCCAAATGATGCAAGACTCCCAAAAAACCCAAATGGTGATGCTCCCCTCCGGGGAGGGGCGGCGCAGTGATACTCACCTCTGGCGGGGCGGCTCTGCAATGCTCTCCTCTGGGTGGGGGGGCTGGCGAGGCGATGCTCTCCATGACAGGGGGGGTCGTCGTGGCGATGTACTCCAGAAATAACGGGCTTTGTAATATTCCAAAAGACATCAAAACCAGAAAGGGCACCCAAAAACCAAAACGGTGACCCTTGCAAAACAAGGCCAAGGGTACAGAGCTCAAAAAAAGCCCCACGGTGCAGGACGCCTTCCAAAAAAGTCTCCAAAAGCTGCAGGACTTCCTCCAAAAATACTCCAAACGTGGTAGGGCTCCCTCCAAAAATTGCTCCAAACCGTGCAGGACTCCCCAAAAAATCAGTCCAAACCATGCAGGACTCCCCAAAAAATTAGTCCAAACTGTGTAGGGCTCCCCAAGAAATACTCGAAAGGGTGCAGGACTCCCCCAAAAATATTTCAAATGGTGCAGGACTCCTAAAAAACCCCAAATGGTGATACTCTCCTCCGGGGCATGGCAGGGCGGCGCGGCGATGCTCTCCTCTGGGTGGGGGGGCCGGTGAGGTGATCCTCTCCACGGGATGGGGGTGCTGGTGCGGTGATGCACTCCAGAAATCACAGGTTTTGTAATATTCCAAAAACCAGCAAAACCAGAAAGGGCACCCAAAAAACAAAACAGTGACCCTTGCAAAACAAGACCAAGGGTACAGAGCTCAACAAAAAGCCCCAGGGTGCAGGACGCCTTCCAAAAAAGTCTCCAAAAGTTGCAGGACTTCCTCCAAAAATACTCCAAACGTGGTAGGGCTCCCTCCAAAAATTGCTCCAAACCGTGCAGGACTCCCCAAAAAATTGCTCCAAACCGTGCAGGACTCCCCAAAAAATCAGTCCAAACCATGCAGGACTCCCCAAAAAATTAGTCCAAACTGTGTAGGGCTCCCCAAGAAATACTCGAAAGGGTGCAGGACTCCCCCAAAAATATTTCAAATGGTGCAGGACTCCTAAAAAACCCCAAATGGTGATACTCTCCTCCGGGGCATGGCAGGGCGGCGCGGCGATGCTCTCCTCTGGGTGGGGGGGCCGGTGAGGTGATCCTCTCCACGGGATGGGGGTGCTGGCGCGGTGATGCACTCCAGAAATCACAGGTTTTGTAATATTCCAAAAACCAGCAAAACCAGAAAGGGCACCCAAAAAACAAAACAGTGACCCTTGCAAAACAAGACCAAGGGTACAGAGCTCAAAAAAAGCCCCAGGGTGCAGGACGCCTTCCAAAAAATACACGAAAGGGTGCAGGGCTCCCTCCAAAAATTACTCCAAATGGAGCAGGGCTCCCAAAAAAATATTCCATAGGGTGCAGGGCTCCCCCAAAATACTCCAAATGGTGCAGGGCTCCCTCCAGAAATTACTCCAAATGGTGCAGGGCTCCCTCCAAAAATTACTCCAAATGCTGCAGGACTCCCAGGAAAAAATATTCCATATGGTGCAGGGCTCCCAAAAAATTACACCAAACCCTGCAGGACTCCCAAAACATTACTCCAAACCGTGCAGGACTCCCCAAGAGATACTCCAAATGATGCAAGACTCCCCAAAAACCCAAATGGTGATGCTGCCCTCCGGGGAGGGGCGGCGCGGTGATACTCACCTCTGGCGGGGCGGCTCTGCGATGCTCTCCTCTGGGTGGGGGGGCCGGCGCAGCGATGCTCTCCACGACACGGGGGGTCGTCGTGGCGATGCACTCCAGAAATAACGGGCTTTGTAATATTCCAAAAAATAGCAAAACCAGAAAGGGCACCCAAAAACCAAAACGGTGACCCTTGCAAAACAAGGCCAAGGGTACGGAGCTCAAAAAAAGCCCCAGAGTGCAGGACACCTTCCAAAAAAGTCTCCAAAAGCTGCAGGACTTCCTCCAAAAATACTCCAAACGTGGTAGGGCTCCCTCCAAAAATTGCTCCAAACCGTGCAGGACTCCCCCAAAATTTACTCCAAACGGTGCAGGATTCCCCTCCAAAATTACTCCAAACCGTGCAGGACACCCCAAAAAATTAGTCCAAATCGTTTAGGGCTCCCCAGGAAATACTCCAAAGGGTGCAGGACTCCCCCAAAAATATTCCAAATGGTGCAGGACTCCCAAAAAACCCAAATGGTGATGCTCTCCTCTGGGGGGTGCAGGTGGCATGGTGATACTCTCCTCCGGGGCATGGCAGGGCGGCGCGGCGATGCTCTCCTCTGGGAGGGGGAGCCAGCGCGGTGATGCACTCCAGAAATCACAGATTTTGTAATATTCCAAAAACCAGCAAAACCAGAAAGGGCACCCAAAAAACAAAACGGTCACCCTTGCAAAACAAGGCCAAGGGTACAGAGCTCAAAAAAAGCCCCAGGGTGCAGGACTCCTTCCAAAAAATACACCAAAGGGTGCAGGGCTCCCTCCAAAAATTACTCCAAAGCCTGTAGGACTCCCCAGGAAAAACTTCAAATAGGGGAAGGATCCTCCGAAATACTCCAAACGGTGCAGGCCTCCCTCCAAAATTTACTCCAAATGGTGCAGGACTCCCAAAAAAAAATTCCATATGGTGCAGGACTACCAAAAAAAATTTTACATACGGTGCAGGACTCCCCAAAAAATATTCCATATGGTGCAGGACTCCCCAAAAAAATATTACATACGGTGCAGGACTCCCAGAAAAAATATTCCATATGGTGCAGGACTCCCCCCAGAAATTGCTCCAAACCGTGCAGGACTCCCAAAAAATTACTCCAAACGGTGCAGGACTCCCCAAGAGGTACTCCAAATGATGCAAGACTCCCAAAAAACCCAAATGGTGATGCTCCCCTCCGGGGAGGGGCGGCGCGGTGATACTCACCTCTGGCAGGGCAGCTCTCCGATGCTCTCCTCCGGGTGGGGGGGCTGGCGAGGCGATGCTCTCCATGACACGGGGGGTCGTCGTGGCGATGCACTCCAGAAATAACGGGCTTTGTAATATTCCAAAAGACAGCAAAACCAGAAAGGACACCCAAAAACCAAAACGGTGACCCTTGCAAAACAAGGCCAAGGGTACGGAGCTCAAAAAAAGCCCCAGGGTGCAGGACGCCTTCCAAAAAAGTCTCCAAAAGCTGCAGGACTTCCTCCAAAAATACTCCAAACGTGGTAGGGCTCCCTCCAAAAATTGCTCCAAACCGTGCAGGACTCCCCAAAAAATTGCTCCAAACCGTGCAGGACTCCCCAAAAAATCAGTCCAAAACATGCAGGACTCCCCAAAAAATTAATCCAAACTCTGTAGGGCTCCCCAAGAAATACTCGAAAGGGTGCAGGACTCCCCTAAAAATATTTCAAATGGTGCAGGACTCCTAAAAAACCCCAAAAGGTGATATTCTCCTCCGGGGCATGGCAGGGCGGCGCGGCGATGCTCTCCTCTGGGTGCGGGGGCCGGTGAGGTGATCCTCTCCACGGGATGGGGGTGCTGGCGCGGTGATGCACTCCAGAAATCACAGGTTTTGTAATATTCCAAAAACCAGCAAAACCAGAAAGGGCACCCAAAAAACAAAACGGTCACCCTTGCAAAACAAGGCCAAGGGTACAGAGCTCAAAAAAAGCCCCAGGGTTCAGGACTCCTTCCAAAAAATACACGAAAGGGTGCAGGGCTCCCTCCAAAAATTACTCCAAAGCGTGTAGGACTCCCCAAGAAAAACTTCAAATAGGGGAAGGATCCCCCGAAATACTCCAAACGGTGCAGGCCTCCCTCCAAAAATTACTCCAAATGGTGCAGGACTCCCAAAAAAATATTCCATATGGTGCAGGACTTCCAAAAAAAATATTACATATGGTGCAGGACTCCCCAAAAAATATTCCATATGGTGCAGGACTCCCCCCAGAAATTGCTCCAAACCGTGCAGGACTCCCAAAAAATTACTCTAAACGGTGCAGGACTCTCCAAGAGGTACTCCAAATGATGCAAGACTCCCAAAAAACCCAAATGGTGATGCTCCCCTCCGGGGAGGGTCGGCGCAGTGATACTCACCTCTGGCGGGGCAGCTCTCCGATGCTCTCCTCTGGGTGGGGGGGCTGGCGAGGCGATGCTCTCCACAACACGGGGGGTCGTCGTGACGATGCACTCCAGAAATAACGGGCTTTGTAATATTTCAAAAGACAACAAAACCAGAAAGGGCACCCAAAAACCAAAACGGTGACCCTTGCAAAACAAAGCCAAGGGTACAGAGCTCAACAAAAAGCCCCAGGGTGCAGGACGCCTTCCAAAAAAGTCTCCAAAAGTTGCAGGACTTCCTCCAAAAATACTCCAAACGTGGTAGGGCTCCCTCCAAAAATTGCTCCAAACCGTGCAGGACTCCCCAAAAAATTGCTCCAAACTGTGCAGGACTCCCCAAAAAATCAGTCCAAACCATGCAGGACTCCCCAAAAAATTAGTCCAAACTGTGTAGGGCTCCCCAAGAAATACTCGAAAGGGTGCAGGACTCCCCCAAAAATATTTCAAATGGTGCAGGACTCCTAAAAAACCCCAAATGGTGATACTCTCCTCCGGGGCATGGCAGGGCGGCGCGGCGATGCTCTCCTCTGGGTGGGGGGGCCGGTGAGGTGATCCTCTCCACGGGATGGGGGTGCTGGTGCGGTGATGCACTCCAGAAATCACAGGTTTTGTAATATTCCAAAAACCAGCAAAACCAGAAAGGGCACCCAAAAAACAAAACAGTGACCCTTGCAAAACAAGACCAAGGGTACAGAGCTCAAAAAAAGCCCCAGGGTGCAGGACTCCTTCCAAAAAATACACGAAAGGGTGCAGGGCTCCCTCCAAAAATTACTCCAAATGGAGCAGGGCTCCCAAAAAAATATTCCATAGGGTGCAGGGCTCCCCCAAAATACTCCAAATGGTGCAGGGCTCCCTCCAGAAATTACTCCAAATGGTGCAGGGCTCCCTCCAAAAATTACTCCAAATGCTGCAGGACTCCCCCCAAAATTACTCCAAACCGTGCAGGACTCCCCAAAAAATTACTCCAAACCGTGCAGGACTCCCCAAAATATTACTCCAAACTGTGTAGGGCTCCCCAAGAAATACTCCGAAGGGTGCAGGACTGCCCCAGAAATATTCCAAATGGTGCAGGACTCCCAAAAAACCCCAAATGGTGATGCTCTCCTCTGGGGGGTGCAGGTGGCATGGTGATACTCTCCTCCGGGGCATGGCAGGGCGGCGTGGCGATGCTCTCCTCTGGGTGGGGGGGCCAGCGCGGTGATGCACTCCAGAAATCACAGATTTTGTAATATTCCAAAAACCAGCAAAACCAGAAAGGGCACCCAAAAAACAAAACGGTCACCCTTGCAAAACAAGGCCAAGGGTACAGAGCTCAAAAAAAGCCCCAGGGTTCAGGACTCCTTCCAAAAAGTACACCAAAGGGTGCAGGGCTCCCTCCAAAAATTACTCCAAAGCGTGTAGGACTCCCCAGGAAAAACTTCAAATAGGGGAAAGAACCCCCGAAATACTCCAAATGGTGCAGGCCTCCCTCCAAAATTTACTCCAAATGGTGCAGGACTCCCAAAAAAATATTCCATATGGTGCAGGACTCCCAAAAAAAATATTACATACGGTGCAGGACTCCCCAAAAAATATTCCATATGGTGCAGGACTCCCTAAAAAAGTATTACATACAGTGCAGGACTCCCAGAAAAAATATTCCATATGGTGCAGGGCTCCCCCCAGAAATTGCTCCAAACCGTGCAGGACTCCCAAAAAATTACTCTAAACGGTGCAGGACTCCCCAAGAGGTACTCCAAATGATGCAAGACTCCCAAAAAACCCAAATGGTGATGCTCCCCTCCGGGGAGGGTCGGCGCAGTGATACTCACCTCTGGCGGGGCGGCTCTGCAATGCTCTCCTCTGGGTGGGGGGGCTGGCGAGGCGATGCTCTCCATGACAGGGGGGGTCGTCGTGGCGATGTACTCCAGAAATAACGGGCTTTGTAATATTCCAAAAGACATCAAAACCAGAAAGGGCACCCAAAAACCAAAACGGTGACCCTTGCAAAACAAGGCCAAGGGTACAGAGCTCAAAAAAAGCCCCAGGGTGCAGGACGCCTTCCAAAAAAGTCTCCAAAAGCTGCAGGACTTCCTCCAAAAATACTCCAAACGTGGTAGGGCTCCCTCCAAAAATTGCTCCAAACCGTGCAGGACTCCCCAAAAAATCAGTCCAAACCATGCAGGACTCCCCAAAAAATTAGTCCAAACTGTGTAGGGCTCCCCAAGAAATACTCGAAAGGGTGCAGGACTCCCCCAAAAATATTTCAAATGGTGCAGGACTCCTAAAAAACCCCAAATGGTGATACTCTCCTCCGGGGCATGGCAGGGCGGCGCGGCGATGCTCTCCTCTGGGTGGGGGGGCCGGTGAGGTGATCCTCTCCACGGGATGGGGGTGCTGGCGCGGTGATGCACTCCAGAAATCACAGGTTTTGTAATATTCCAAAAACCAGCAAAACCAGAAAGGGCACCCAAAAAACAAAACAGTGACCCTTGCAAAACAAGACCAAGGGTACAGAGCTCAAAAAAAGCCCCAGGGTGCAGGACGCCTTCCAAAAAATACACGAAAGGGTGCAGGGCTCCCTCCAAAAATTACTCCAAATGGAGCAGGGCTCCCAAAAAAATATTCCATAGGGTGCAGGGCTCCCCCAAAATACTCCAAATGGTGCAGGGCTCCCTCCAGAAATTACTCCAAATGGTGCAGGGCTCCCTCCAAAAATTACTCCAAATGCTGCAGGACTCCCAGGAAAAAATATTCCATATGGTGCAGGGCTCCCAAAAAATTACACCAAACCCTGCAGGACTCCCAAAACATTACTCCAAACCGTGCAGGACTCCCCAAGAGATACTCCAAATGATGCAAGACTCCCAAAAAACCCAAATGGTGATGCTCCCCTCCGGGGAGGGGCGGCGCGGTGATACTCACCTCTGGCGGGGCAGCTCTCCGATGCTCTCCTCCGGGTGGGGGGGCTGGCGAGGCGATGCTCTCCACGACACGGGGGGTCGTCGTGGCGATGCACTCCAGAAATAACGGGCTTTGTAATATTCCAAAAAATAGCAAAACCAGAAAGGGCACCCAAAAACCAAAACGGTGACCCTTGCAAAACAAGGCCAAGGGTACGGAGCTCAAAAAAAGCCCCAGAGTGCAGGACACCTTCCAAAAAAGTCTCCAAAAGCTGCAGGACTTCCTCCAAAAATACTCCAAACGTGGTAGGGCTCCCTCCAAAAATTGCTCCAAACCGTGCAGGACTCCCCCAAAATTTACTCCAAACGGTGCAGGACTCCCTCCAAAATTACTCCAAACCGTGCAGGACACCCCAAAAAATTAGTCCAAATCGTGTAGGGCTCCCCAGGAAATACTCCAAAGGGTGCAGGACTCCCCCAAAAATATTCCAAATGGTGCAGGACTCCCAAAAAACCCAAATGGTGATGCTCTCCTCTGGGGGGTGCAGGTGGCATGGTGATACTCTCCTCCGGGGCATGGCAGGGCGGCGCGGCGATGCTCTCCTCTGGGAGGGGGAGCCAGCGCGGTGATGCACTCCAGAAATCACAGATTTTGTAATATTCCAAAAACCAGCAAAACCGGAAAGGGCACCCAAAAAACAAAACGGTCACCCTTGCAAAACAAGGCCAAGGGTACAGAGCTCAAAAAAAGCCCCAGGGTGCAGGACTCCTTCCAAAAAATACACCAAAGGGTGCAGGGCTCCCTCCAAAAATTACTCCAAAGCGTGTAGGACTCCCCAGGAAAAACTTCAAATAGGGGAAGGATCCTCCGAAATACTCCAAACGGTGCAGGCCTCCCTCCAAAATTTACTCCAAATGGTGCAGGACTCCCAAAAAAAAATTCCATATGGTGCAGGACTACCAAAAAAAATTTTACATACGGTGCAGGACTCCCCAAAAAATATTCCATATGGTGCAGGACTCCCTAAAAAAATATTACATACGGTGCAGGACTCCCAGAAAAAATATTCCATATGGTGCAGGACTCCCCCCAGAAATTGCTCCAAACCGTGCAGGACTCCCAAAAAATTACTCCAAACGGTGCAGGACTCCCCAAGAGGTACTCCAAATGATGCAAGACTCCCAAAAAACCCAAATGGTGATGCTCCCCTCCGGGGAGGGGCGGCGCGGTGATACTCACCTCTGGCAGGGCAGCTCTCCGATGCTCTCCTCCGGGTGGGGGGGCTGGCGAGGCGATGCTCTCCATGACACGGGGGGTCGTCGTGGCGATGCACTCCAGAAATAACGGGCTTTGTAATATTCCAAAAGACAGCAAAACCAGAAAGGACACCCAAAAACCAAAACGGTGACCCTTGCAAAACAAGGCCAAGGGTACGGAGCTCAAAAAAAGCCCCAGGGTGCAGGACGCCTTCCAAAAAAGTCTCCAAAAGCTGCAGGACTTCCTCCAAAAATACTCCAAACGTGGTAGGGCTCCCTCCAAAAATTGCTCCAAACCGTGCAGGACTCCCCAAAAAATTGCTCCAAACCGTGCAGGACTCCCCAAAAAATCAGTCCAAACCATGCAGGACTCCCCAAAAAATTAATCCAAACTCTGTAGGGCTCCCCAAGAAATACTCGAAAGGGTGCAGGACTCCCCCAAAAATATTTCAAATGGTGCAGGACTCCTAAAAAACCCCAAAAGGTGATATTCTCCTCCGGGGCATGGCAGGGCGGCGCGGCGATGCTCTCCTCTGGGTGCGGGGGCCGGTGAGGTGATCCTCTCCACGGGATGGGGGTGCTGGCGCGGTGATGCACTCCAGAAATCACAGGTTTTGTAATATTCCAAAAACCAGCAAAACCAGAAAGGGCACCCAAAAAACAAAACGGTCACCCTTGCAAAACAAGGCCAAGGGTACAGAGCTCAAAAAAAGCCCCAGGGTTCAGGACTCCTTCCAAAAAATACACGAAAGGGTGCAGGGCTCCCTCCAAAAATTACTCCAAAGCGTGTAGGACTCCCCAAGAAAAACTTCAAATAGGGGAAGGATCCCCCGAAATACTCCAAACGGTGCAGGCCTCCCTCCAAAATTTACTCCAAATGGTGCAGGACTCCCAAAAAAATATTCCATATGGTGCAGGACTTCCAAAAAAAATATTACATACGGTGCAGGACTCCCCAAAAAATATTCCATATGGTGCAGGACTCCCCCCAGAAATTGCTCCAAACCGTGCAGGACTCCCAAAAAATTACTCTAAACGGTGCAGGACTCTCCAAGAGGTACTCCAAATGATGCAAGACTCCCAAAAAACCCAAATGGTGATGCTCCCCTCCGGGGAGGGTCGGCGCAGTGATACTCACCTCTGGCGGGGCAGCTCTCCGATGCTCTCCTCTGGGTGGGGGGGCTGGCGAGGCGATGCTCTCCACAACACGGGGGGTCGTCGTGACGATGCACTCCAGAAATAACGGGCTTTGTAATATTTCAAAAGACAACAAAACCAGAAAGGGCACCCAAAAACCAAAACGGTGACCCTTGCAAAACAAAGCCAAGGGTACAGAGCTCAACAAAAAGCCCCAGGGTGCAGGACGCCTTCCAAAAAAGTCTCCAAAAGTTGCAGGACTTCCTCCAAAAATACTCCAAACGTGGTAGGGCTCCCTCCAAAAATTGCTCCAAACCGTGCAGGACTCCCCAAAAAATTGCTCCAAACCGTGCAGGACTCCCCAAAAAATCAGTCCAAACCATGCAGGACTCCCCAAAAAATTAGTCCAAACTGTGTAGGGCTCCCCAAGAAATACTCGAAAGGGTGCAGGACTCCCCCAAAAATATTTCAAATGGTGCAGGACTCCTAAAAAACCCCAAATGGTGATACTCTCCTCCGGGGCATGGCAGGGCGGCGCGGCGATGCTCTCCTCTGGGTGGGGGGGCCGGTGAGGTGATCCTCTCCACGGGATGGGGGTGCTGGTGCGGTGATGCACTCCAGAAATCACAGGTTTTGTAATATTCCAAAAACCAGCAAAACCAGAAAGGGCACCCAAAAAACAAAACAGTGACCCTTGCAAAACAAGACCAAGGGTACAGAGCTCAAAAAAAGCCCCAGGGTGCAGGACGCCTTCCAAAAAATACACGAAAGGGTGCAGGGCTCCCTCCAAAAATTACTCCAAATGGAGCAGGGCTCCCAAAAAAATATTCCATAGGGTGCAGGGCTCCCCCAAAATACTCCAAATGGTGCAGGGCTCCCTCCAGAAATTACTCCAAATGGTGCAGGGCTCCCTCCAAAAATTACTCCAAATGCTGCAGGACTCCCCCCAAAATTACTCCAAACCGTGCAGGACTCCCTAAAAAATTACTCCAAACCGTGCAGGACTCCCCAAAATATTACTCCAAACTGTGTAGGGCTCCCCAAGAAATACTCCGAAGGGTGCAGGACTGCCCCAGAAATATTCCAAATGGTGCAGGACTCCCAAAAAACCCCAAATGGTGATGCTGTCCTCCGGGGGGTGCAGGTGGCACGGTGATACTCTCCTCCGGGGCATGGCAGGGAGGCCCAGCAATGCTCTCCTCCGGGTGGGGGGGCCGGCGTGGTGATCCTCTCCACGGGATGGGGGGGGCGGCGCAGTGATGCGCTCCAGAAATCACAGGTTTTATAATATTCCAAAAACCAGCAAAACCAGAAAGGGCACCCAAAAAACAAAACAGTGACCCTTGCAATACAAGACCAAGGGTACAGAGCTCAAAAAAAGCCCCAGGGTGCAGGACGCCTTCCAAAAAATACAAGAAAGGGTGCAGGGCTCCCCCAAAATACGCCAAATGGTGCAGGGCTCCCTCCAAAAATTACTCCAAATGCTGCAGGGCTCCCAAAAAAATATTCCATATGGTGCAGGGCTCCCAAAAAAATATTCCATGTGGTGCAGGGCTCCCAAAAAATATTCCATGTGGTGCAGGACTCCCAAAAAGATACTCCATATGGTGCAGGACTCCCAAAAAATTACTCCAAACCATGTAGGACTCCCCAAGAGGTACTGCAAATGATGCAAGACTCCCACAAAACCCAAATGGTGATGCTCTCCTCTGTGGGGTGCAGGTGGAATGGTGATGCTCTCCTCCAGGGCGGGGCAGTGCGGCGATGCTCTCCACGGGATGGGGGGGGCAGCGCGGTGATGCACTCCAGAAATAACGGGTTTTGTTATATTCAAAAAAATAGCAAAACCAGAAAGGGCACCCAAAAAAAAAGAAAAGCCGGTCACCCTTGCAAAACAAGACCAAGGGTACAGAGCTCCAGAAAAGCCCCAGGGTGCAGGACTCCCTCCAAAAGTTACTCCAAACGGTGCAGGACTCCCTCCAAAAGTTACTCCAAACGGTGCAGGACTCCCTCCCTGTCTCGTCGGTGC
This sequence comes from Gavia stellata, assembly GCF_030936135.1. Taxonomy (NCBI): domain Eukaryota; kingdom Metazoa; phylum Chordata; class Aves; order Gaviiformes; family Gaviidae; genus Gavia; species Gavia stellata. The sequence continues at coordinate 64,930,014 of NC_082598.1, read as the reverse complement.
ACAGTTTTATGGGACAATCTAATGCAGACATAAAACGGAAATTACAAAAGTTAGAGGGGGCAGATGCCCGCTCATTGGATTAAATGTTAGAAAATGCCTGGAAAGTGTCTAACAACAGAGAAAAGGTGGAAGAGGAAAAGCAGGCAAAGGAGAAGTTTAAGGACAACAGGATGCTGGCAGTAGCCGTAGCCCAGGAAACTATTACATTCAGAGGACAGGGCTATCGAGGTCCAAAGGGGAGGAGGTTTCCCGGTGGAGCACAAAGGGCCAGAATACCGTTGGAGAAAAATCAGTGTGCTTACTGCAAACAGAAAGGACACTGGAAAAGGGAGTGCCCGCAGTTAAGAAGACAAGGTCGTGAGGAGATGCCAAATCAGGCTGCTAACATGATGACAATAGATTCAGACTGAGGGAGACCGGGGGAAGAATCGGAACCCTCCCCAACAGAACCCCTCCTTAGAGTAAAGTTGGGGGATGAAAAAGTACAATTTTTAGTAGATACGGGGGCCACTTATTTGGTATTGAATACATGCAAGGCTAATTTGAGTAATCAGAGTACATCAGTTATTGGTACCACGGGGCAGAAAGAAAATTGGCCACTTTTCCAGCCTTTGAAGTATACAATTGGGAAAAAGGTGTTAACCCATCCATTTCTTTATATCCCAGATTGCCCTGTGCCGCTAATTAGGATGAGACATATGAAGTCAATTGAATGCACAAATTACTTTTGAAAAAGGAAAAACCCAAATCCATATTCCTGACAATAAAGCTTTGGATGCTCAAGTTTTTATGTTACAGAAGGAAGCCAAGTTACAGGAAATACCAGAAGAAGCTGAAAAGGCTGTAACCCCTCCAGTATGGGCTTCAAGGAGCACCAGGACGATCCCGAGTGGCAGAAACAGTAATCACCCAGCTGAAACTGGATGCCAGACCGGTAAGATGGAAACAGTACCCGATTAAATCAGAAGCAAGAAAAGGATTAGAACCATTAATAGAACAATTTGTAAATTTTGGATTATTAACAGAATGTCAATCAGAATACAACACTCCGAGATCTTGCCAATTAAAAATCCGCACTCAGAAGAGCATAGGTTGGTCCAGGACTTAAGGGCTATAAATCAAATCGTGCAGGACGTTCACCTGGCAAACCCGTATACTCTCTTGACCACCCTGAAGGAAACGCACAAATGGTTTACTGTATTGGACTTCAAAGATGCGTTCTTTTGCCTTCCGCTAGCAGCTGAGAGTCAGGAACTGTTCGCTTTTGAGTGGGAAAGCCCTAAGACCGGAAGAAAAACTCACTTGTGCTGGACAGTTTTACCTCAAGGATTTAAGAATAGCCCCATGATCTTTGGACATCAATTAGCCAGAGAATTAGAAGACTGGCAAAAGAGGCATAAAAATACCACCTTGCCAGAGTACGTAGATGACATAGTGTTAGCAACAAGTGACAAGAAAGATTCCATATAAATGACAATAGACCTCCTCAACTTTTTGGGGTTGGCAGGGTACAAGGTGTCCCCGAAAAAGACACAGATCGCCCAGCAGGAAGTAACAGATTTGGGGTACACAATTTCCCAGGGCCAGCGTAGTCTTGGAACCGAGAGAAAAAGAGGCCATTTGCCAGATTCCCGAACCGAAATCGAAACAAGAGCTCAGAGCATTTCCCGGAATGGCTGGATGGTGTCGCCTGTGGATAACAAATTTTGGACTCACTGTGGAACCCCTATACAAAGCTGTACAAGGGGAGGGAAACCTCCTTGTCTGGACTCAGGAGTGCAGAAATGCATTTATGAAATTGAAACAAGCTTTAATGAATGCTCCAGCCCTAGGCCTTCCGAATTTGGAAAAACCATTTAAATTATTTGTGCATGAAAGATTGCATATTGCTCTAGGGGTACTGGCCCAGAAGCTGGGATCCTGGAAAAGACCCGTGGGTTATTTTTCAAAACTGGGACCTGTTTGGAGGTGGTAGCAGCTTTATGCGGAACGGAACACGGAAAACAGGTTACGCAGTGGTAACCATTAAGGAAGTAACTGAGGCAAAAGCTCTGCCATCCAACACTGGCCCAGAAAGCAGTGCTCGTAGCCTTGCTGAGAGCACTACAACTTTCGAAAGCCCAAACTGTTAATATATGGACAGATTCAAAATTTGCCTTCGGAGTGGT